>NC_092158.1:83255027-83302527 GCF_045791955.1 Oncorhynchus clarkii lewisi
GAGATTATTCCACTTTTTGTTGTTGTCCTACAACAGAAACAAAATACATGACAAATAAGAGGGCGAGGTGGAGGGTGTTAAGAAATAGGACCCGGCAGCCTATTTAGTTGGTTGTGGAACAACAGTCAGAGGTTCAGGTGCAAAAATAGATGGTATTTATTTACAGTGCAGGTGATGAAGAAGACTGGATCCAGAATTGAGAATTGTATTTACAAAAATGTACAGATGGCAAAAATTCTGAAAATAGTTGACACAAATAATTAACTTGAAAAAACAATAAACTTACTTGGTCAAGTTAAAAACACCCTAGAATTGAACGTTTCAAAAGCAAACTCCCACTGAGTAATAGCAAAGCTTCAAGCAACATGTCTCTTCAAGAGCAGCTCTTCCCTAATCGGAGAGAGTGGGGATCCTTAAAGGAACTGCCCTAAACCATTCATTCACCTTTAAACAGGTAGACTACATTTTTTTATGAACTGTGATAATATACTTTAACGCCAGTACTATTGGACACTTAACATTACAATGGTCAATAACTAACTCCTTCATGAAAAAAGGCATACTTTTCATAAACATTAAGTTTCTAAGAACTATGAAAACACCTCTTAAAACCTCTTAAGGATCCGCCTCAATATTCGCCTAAAATGACATTCCCAAATCTAACTGCCTGTAGCTCAGGACCTGAAGCAAGGATATGCATATAAATTGATACCATTGTAAGGGAAACACTTTGAAGTTTGTGGAAATGTTAAATTAATGTAGGAGAATATAACACATTAGATTTGGTAAAAGATAATACAAAGACAAAAACATGCGTTTTTTGTGTCTTTTTGTACCATCATCTTTGAAATGCAAGAGAAAGGCCATAATGTATTATTCCAGCCCAGGCTCAATTCATATTTTGGCCAATAGATGGCAGCAGTGTATGTGCAATGTTATAGACGGATCCAATGAACCGTTGAATTTCTGTAAAAAATGTTGTATCAAATCTGTCCAAATGTGCCTAATTGGTTATTAATAACTTTTTAAGTTCAGAACTGTGCACTCTCCTCAAACAATAGTATGGTATTTTTTCACTGTAATAGCTACTGTAAATTGGACAGTGCAGTTAGATTAACAAGAATTTAAGCTTTCTGCCAATATTAGATATGTCTATGTCCTGGGAAATGTTCTTGTTACTGACAACCTCATGCTAATCGCATTAGCCTACGTTAGCTCAACGTTTTTTTGTTTTCTTTATTTGTTTTGTTTTTTAACCTTATGGTCCACTTAGGAGCCCACAACAAGTCACAGTAAAACATTAACATTTTTAACCATAAGATTATTATAATTGTTTGTATACAATCTACATTAACTGTCACGCCCTGACATTAGATATCTCTGTTTTCTATATATTTTGGTTAAGTCAGGGTGTGACTAGGGTGGGTACTCTAGTTTTGTATGTCTAGGTTTTTTGTATATTTATGTTGGCCTGAAATGGTTCCCAATCAGAGACAGCTGCATATCGTTGTCTCTGATTGGGGATCATATTTAGGCAGGCCTTTCCCCCCCCTTTCTGGTGTGGGATCTTGACAATGTGTAGTTGCCGGTCAGCACTATATTGTATAGCGTCACGTTTCGGTTGTTATTTTGTTCGGTGTTCATTCTTTTAATAAAGAGAATGTACGCATACCACGCTGTGCCTTGGTCCGATCCTTTCAACGAACGTGACATTAACAATCTAAATGGACCAAAAAGAGACAATAGAAAAAACTGTCAATGGCAATGTGAGAAAATTATGGTAACTAGTCTGTCCCTAATTCAGGTAAAAAGCCAGGGCGGGATCAGCCAGCAGCGGCTTCTCGCAAGCGCGATTCATTTGCAGTCTGGACGGAAGTGGTGACTGCAGTTGGGAGGGACTGCTGCGCGAGGACTGGGCCGCCTGTGAGTGCTTTGGGACAGGGGTGGGGCCCACGGCAGCACCCGCTGCTCGTTGAGAAGAGTAAGAACGATACGTGCTTTCACATCAGAGTCTCCAATAACATCAGAAAAAGTCGTCAGATTTGTCGCTAGTCGCTTTTTTGAAAATGTGTCGCTAGAGGGGTCTGAATACTCGCTAAATATAGCGACCAAGTCGCTAAATTGGCAACACTGTGTGACACATCGGCAGGGTTGTACATGTAATCACCTACGTTACCAGCAAAAATGTTGTAATCATTTTACATATACCATTACCTAGATAATTGTTGTTCCATCTCAGTGAGTCTAACCACAAATCAGAGACTACTATAATAACATACCAACTTATTTTTAAGGATCCTTTTTGTCTTCTAATGCCTCTTAAGAGGAAAGGAAACCAACCCAGCCATAAGTGTTAACTGTATTTCCAACTGAACACAGACCAGTACAAATAACAAAGTAATCAGATTATGTTACTGAGTTTGGATAACCCAACAATTACTTTACAGATTACAATTTTGTATAGGATACTAGTAACGGCAATGGATTACATTTAGAAAATAACCTACCCTGCGCATAGCCACAGAGTGATGTACAAAAACTGTTGAATAGCATAGTTGAGGCATTAGGTCAAAGGGCCTTAGTTCAGATCTCAGCCCATTTGTAAAGTGATCATTCAGCTCTGATTGTATATGGATCAGATGTCCCTGATTACACCAGCCATCTGTCAACACCTTCCAGAGATGACTCCCTCACACCCACTCTGCCCCCCCACCCAGACTCACCCATTCGGACTCATCTCTTATGGGGTGACAGCCTAGGGGTATGAAGGAACCCTGGCTCTGAGGCCCACACTGACAGACAGGTCAGACTCACGCTGCCACTGCTTACAATAACCAACCAGAGGAGCTGCTGACACCATTAACCCAGTCAGTTAGTTGGCCAGGCAGCCACTGACTGATGAGCTCAGTGACTGACTGAGTAGGTGAGAGAACATTAGGGTGATGGAGGTTTATTTCCAGAGTGGAGCGAGCAGCTCCTTTTGTTTTACCCTGTTATAGTTGAGCAGATTCATCACTGTGATAAATACTCCTTCAGAGAGGGAGAGGAGGGGGTCGGAGTCTCTCCACCTGGTCTTTGAACTTACCCCTGGACCTGTGGTCATGGAGGGCCAGGGAGGGCTAGAGCCTCTGCTCTGCTCCACCAGCCTCTATCCTGTCCAATGATGGATAGTGGTGGTGCTCTGCTTTGTAATGCAGTACCACGCAGCCTGATCCCGTCTCTACCTGGGAAGAGAGAAAGCTCCTGTTCCTCTGGCGCCAGCGGTTCTTTCCGTTGTGGTGCTATAGTACTGTACATTAGTCCTGCTCTTTGATATCCACAGGCAAGGTGTAATGTGAACTGGTATTACTCACAAGACTTTCATGATTTCATGTTTAAACCTAGAATGAGGAATGGCTGTGAGCGTTGAGTTTCATGACGAAGCCTGAAAGTCTGTCAGAACAGCAAGGAAACACATTGAATCAGTGTTCTGACACGGCAAGTAATGTCTCCTCCAGCCGTTTATTTTCACACCCCCAAACATTGTCGGCCATTTTGAAACCTGTTTGTTTTTCCATCACTTCAAATGGCCTTGACTGGACCATGTTAGCCTAATCACTGGCCGTGTAGCTGACAGAATGAAAGAGAGATTGATCTGTGCATGGCGGAACCCGGGTGGCCTGAAAGGTGGGTGAGGAGAAAGATTAGGAACATGAGGACTTAATGAGAGTTAATGTTGCCATAGTGAAGCACAGAGGCTAATTTGTCTTGTTTAATGCTCTAATCTCGCTCCTGGTGATGGTCTGGGATGTGTCTCTACCTGCCTCCTGTAATGCCTTCCAGGCAGCTGTCAGAATGAGGGGGAATTATTTTGTATAAATGTGTTTTTAAAGGCAGAGGAGGCTCTGCTAGAAAAGAGAGCAATATGAGTGAATGACGATCAGTGAGAGACGATGGGGTTTGGAACATCATTCTTCACACACACACACTCTATCTCTCACCCCTGTCTCTCTCTCTCACCCCCGTCTCTCTCACCCCCGTCTCTCTCTCTCACCCCTCTCTCTCTTCTCCCCACTCCCCCCCTCTCTCCCTTCTCTCTCTCCCCCGTCTCTCTCTCTCACCCCTCTCTCTCTTCTCCCCACTCCCCCCCTCTCTCCCTTCTCTCTCTCCCCCGTCTCTCTCTCTCCACCGTCTCGCTTTCTTTCTTTCTTTCTCATGGATGCAGACACACACACATGCAAATTCCAGATGTCAACACTCGATCAGAAATGGTAAATTCTCCCTAGTGGAAAAAGACATTGGATTAGTTGCATGTCATCCCGTTGTTTAAGAAAAACACGCAGCTTGTGTTATGATCGCCTGTTTCTATTTAAGGATAGTTGTGAACGCGCTCCAAGACCCAGCAGATCAAATGGCATACCAGCTGGCTGCTCCATTTGTATTTATTCTACTTTCTGAAAAGGTACATCTGTGTATTTGTCCTTCCTGGTAATCCCTCATGTTATAAACCTATATTAGACAATGTTATAACTTCACACCTGCTGTTAAGCTATTCTAAGAGTTCCTCTCTTTGAACCTCATCTCAGGGTTGAGCTTCTTCAAGTACTGGTCTGTGGTCAGTTGGAAATAAGGTTAACACTGTTATGGCTGGGTTGGTTTATTGACAGGGCCAGAAAAAGAGACTGGGCTGGGCTGGAATAACTGTCAGGATTGTTGCTATATGCTTGGTGTTTTATGGTGTCTGACTGTGAGGACGATCACACTTGTCTGACTGTGATGATGATGACACTTCTACTGAGTCTGTCAGTCTTTTGGACTAGTGTAATAGTGAAGGAAATGTGTTTCAGTCTGTGGTAAACCTAAGTTTTCTCCCATGTGTACACTGAAATGATTAGAATATGTATCTCATTTGCTCTGCGATCTCCCTCCTCCCCCTCCTTCCTTCACTCTGCTTTAACTCTTGCTCACAGGATGTGGTTTCTGCCAAACATATTCCAACAGCCCTCCCTGAATACAGACTAATCTATACCAACAGTCCATACTTGTATCTCTCTCTCCCCCTTCTTATTTTGTCTTAGTGAAATGCCATGATCTCCACATCCCTCTGTTTCCGTCTCTCTCTGTTGATGTCTGTCACTGTCCTCATCCTTCATCGCATTATTTGAGTCTCCTTTTTTTCAGGTTTCTCTTTTCTCCCTGCTCCCTCTCTTTCTATCCCCCCTCTCTCTCCCTTCTCCTCCACTCCTCTCTCTCTTCATTCTCTCTATCTCTGACATTTAGAAACATCCTGCTCATGGTACTCAGATTACAAAGACACAGCTGGTCTGGGTCTGGATTGGGGCCTGCTTTAGTTTTATCTTTTCTCCTCTCTCTCTCTCTCTCTCTCTCTTCCATCTCTCTCTTCTCTCTTCTCTCTCTTTCTTTCTCTTTCTCTCTCTCTTTCTCTCTCTCTCTCTCTTCCATCTCTCTCTTCTCTCTCTTTCTTTCTCTCTCTTTTTCTCTCTCTGTCTCTCTCTGTTCATAGGCAGCAGAGAAGAGCAGTGTCAAGAGTGGTCAGTGATCCTACCATTGGAGCAGATGATTGTGATCTTCAATTGGACACTGCTATCTGTTACGTCCTCATAATTGATACTTGGTACCAATTGCCTCATTAATTATGCATAGAGGACTACGTAATGTATTGTGAGCTGCCGCCGAGAAGTAATCCCTCATATCAAGTAAAGGAGTTTAACAAAGGAAATACACTGTAGTTCTGTGACATTAACCGAGAGGGAATGGGGCTCCATCACTTCAAACATATAGCCAAGATATAGCCTGCTGACCATTAACATATGGCAGCTATGCACTGTAGACTGTACAAATCCCTTTTCCATCTACATCTGTGGACTGTCACAACAGCCAATCCTCCAGCCTGAATATGTGTGGATCATATAGGAAGGTGGAGCGTGGTTGTGTGGGCGGGTATGTAAACAGTTGTCACACCCGGTTTTAACCGATGTCCCACAACCCTCATGGCTGCTGCTGTGAAAGCTGGCACACAGGAATGCCAAACCACAGAGCATGGATACACTTGACTTCAGCTCACTACACTACAGTACACATGGCCTGGTTTGTACTGTGTTGGTGGTCTAGTTGGGTGCTTTGGTAATTTGGCCAAGCTTGTGGTTGATTAGCAGGACCTGTCTGGGGTGTACTACTGTACACACAACATGCATGAAGCACACACTGTGTGATGGTGGTCTGTCTGACTATATAACGACATGCAGCACACACTGTGTGATGGTGGTCTGTCTGACTATATAATGCCATGCAGCACACACTATGTGATGGTGGTCTGTCTGACTCTATAATGCCATGCAGCACACACTGTGTGATGGTGGTCTGTCTGACTATATAACGACATGCAGCACACACTGTGTGAAGGTGGTCTGTCTGACTATATAATGCCATGCAGCACACACTGTGTGATGGTGGTCTGTCTGACTATATAATGCTATGCAGCACACACTGTGTGATGGTGGTCTGTCTGACTATATAACAACATGCAGCACACACTGTGTGATGGTGGTCTGTCTGACTATATAATGCCATGCAGCACACACTGTGTGATGGTGGTCTGTCTGACTATATAATGCCATGCAGCACACACTGTGTGAAGGTGGTCTGTCTGACTATATAATGCCATGCAGCACACACTGTGTGATGGTGGTCTGTCTGACTATATAATGCCATTCAGCACACACTGTGTGAAGGTGGTCTGTCTGACTATATAATGCCATGCAGCACACACTGTGTGATGGTGGTCTGTCTGACTATATAATGCCATGCAGCACACACTGTGTGAAGGTGGTCTGTCTGACTCTATAATGCCATGCAGCACACACTGTGTGAAGGTGGTCTGTCTGACTATATAACAACATGCAGCACACACTGTGTGATGGTGGTCTGTCTGACTATATAATGCCATGCAGCACACACTGTGTGATGGTGGTCTGTCTGACTATATAATGCCATGCAGCACACACTGTGTGAAGGTGGTCTGTCTGACTATATAACAACATGCAGCACATACTGTGTGATGGTGGTCTGTCTGACTATATAATGCCATGCAGCACACACTGTGTGATGGTGGTCTGTCTGACTATATAATGCCATGCAGCACACACTGTGTGATGGTGGTCTGTCTGACTATATAATGCCATGCAGCACACACTGTGTGATGGTGGTCTGTCTGACTATATAATGCCATGCAGCACACACTGTGTGATGGTGGTCTGTCTGACTATATAATGCCATGCAGCACACACTGTGTGAAGGTGGTCTGTCTGACTATATAATGCCATGCAGCACACACTGTGTGATGGTGGTCTGTCTGACTATATAATGCCATGCAGCACACACTGTGTGATGGTGGTCTGTCTGACTATATAATGCCATGCAGCACACACTGTGTGAAGGTGGTCTGTCTGACTATATAACAACATGCAGCACACACTGTGTGATGGTGGTCTGTCTGACTATATAATGCCATGCAGCACACACTGTGTGATGGTGGTCTGTCTGACTATATAACAACATGCAGCACACACTGTGTGATGGTGGTCTGTCTGACTATATAATGCCATGCAGCACACACTGTGTGATGGTGGTCTGTCTGACTATATAATGCCATGCAGCACACACTGTGTGAAGGTGGTCTGTCTGACTATATAATGCCATGCAGCACACACTGTGTGAAGGTGGTCTGTCTGACTATATAATGCCATGCAGCACACACTGTGTGATGGTGGTCTGTCTGACTATATAATGCCATAAAGCACACACTGTGTGATGGTGGTCTGTCTGACTATATAATGCCATGCAGCACACACTGTGTGAAGGTGGTCTGTCTGACTATATAATGCCATGCAGCACACACTGTGTGATGGTGGTCTGTCTGACTATATAATGCCATAAAGCACACACTGTGTGATGGTGGTCTGTCTGACTATATAACAACATGCAGCACACACTGTGTGATGGTGGTCTGTCTGACTATATAACAACATGCAGCACACACTGTGTGATGGTGGTCTGTCTGACTATATAATGCCATGCAGCACACACTGTGTGATGGTGGTCTGTCTGACTATATAATGCCATGCAGCACACACTGTGTGATGGTGGTCTGTCTGACTATATAATGCCATGCAGCACACACTGTGTGATGGTGGTCTTTGATTGACTGCCATGTAGTACAGTTGAGGGATGGTGTGTTGTAGGTTTCAGGGCATCGAGCTGCTTTCTTAAGGCTTGGTAAGGAGGTAATGGTCTTGCTCCACTGCCTCCCAGTGTGTGGTGCTGCCGGAGTGTGACCTTTGTGTGTGTGTGTGTGTGTGTGTGTGCCAACCCTCACCTGTGGGTTTATTGCCCAGTATGGGCTCCAGTGTAGAGGAATGCAGAGCAGGAGTTTATGTGAGAAGCTACGTTAGCACCAAAGGTTAGCACCAAAGAGAAAACACTGGAAACTTCAAGACTCATTAACATGAAGTATGTGAGTGTTATGTTGTTGGTTTGTGTGTGTGTGTGTAGAGCCCCGTGTCTGGGTTGTAGACAGCATCATTATTGTTGGTGCCTGCTTTGATGTCCCAGATGATGTTTAATGTAATCTTAACACGTGTATTTTCTTACTGATATATAGAATTCTACTGAGAGGGAACAACAGGTTGTGTGTTTACTACAGTATATGTGTTTTCTTACTGATATATATATAATTATACTGAGAGGGAACAACAGGTCGTGTGTGTATTACAGTTTACAGTGGGGCAAAAAAGTATTTAGTCAGCCACCAATTGTGCAAGTTCTCCCACTGAAAAAGATGATAGGCCTGTAATTTTCATCATAGGTACACTTCAACTATGACAGACAAAATGAGAAAAAAAATCCAGAAAATCACATTGTAGTATTTTTAATGAATTTATTTGCAAATTAGGCCCAACCAAATCATCACAAAACAAAAAGAAAAGAGGCTCTATGGGGTTGGTTTGGGTTGGGGAACTGAGCATCAGAACCAGCTGGTTGAGTGCTGTCCTGAGGCTCTATGGGGTTGGTTTGGGTTGGGGAACTGAGCCTCAGAACCAGCTGGCTGAGTGCTGTCCTGAGGCTCTATGGGGTTGGTTTGGGTTGGGGAACTGAGCCTCAGAACCAGCCGGCTGAGTGCTGTCCTGAGGCTCTATGGGGTTGGTTTGGGTTGGGGAACTGAGCCTCAGAACCAGCTGGCTGAGTGCTGTCCTGAGGCTCTATGGGGTTGGTTTGGGTTGGGGAACTGAGCCTCAGAACCAGCCGGCTGAGTGCTGTCCTGAGGCTCTATGGGGTTGGTTTGGGTTGGGGAACTGAGCCTCAGAACCAGCCGGCTGAGTGCTGTCCTGAGGCTCTATGGGGTTGGTTTGGGTTGGGGAACTGAGCCTCAGAACCAGCCGGCTGAGTGCTGTCCTGAGGCTCTATGGGGTTGGTTTGGGTTGGGGAACTGAGCCTCAGAACCAGCTGGCTGAGTGCTGTCCTGAGGCTCTATGGGGTTGGTTTGGGTTGGGGAACTGAGCCTCAGAACCAGCTGGCTGAGTGCTGTCCTGAGGCTCTATGGGGTTGGTTTGGGTTGGGGAACTGAGCCTCAGAACCAGCTGGCTGAGTGCTGTCCTGAGGCACTATGGGGTTGGTTTGGGTTGGTGAACTGAGCCTCAGAACCAGCTGGCTGAGTGCTGTCCTGAGGCTCTATGGGGTTGGTTTGGGTTGGGGAACTGAGCCTCAGAACCACTGGCTGAGTGCTGTCCTGAGGCTCTATGGGGTTGGTTTGGGTTGGGGAACTGAGCCTCAGAACCAGCTGGCTGAGTGCTGTCCTGAGGCTCTATGGGGTTGGTTTGGGTTGGTGAACTGAGCCTCAGAACCAGCTGGCTGAGTGCTGTCCTGAGGCTCTATGGGGTTGGTTTGGATTGGTGAACTGAGCCTCAGAACCAGCTGGCTGAGTGCTGTCCTGAGGCTCTATGGGGTTGGTTTGGGTTGGGGAACTGAGCCTCAGAACCAGCTGGCTGAGTGCTGTCCTGAGGCTCTATGGGGTTGGTTTGGGTTGGGGAACTGAGCCTCAGAACCAGCCGGCTGAGTGCTGTCCTGAGGCTCTATGGGGTTGGTTTGGGTTGGGGAACTGAGCCTCAGAACCAGCTGGCTGAGTGCTGTCCTGAGGCACTATGGGGTTGGTTTGGGTTGGGGAACTGAGCCTCAGAACCAGCTGGCTGAGTGCTGTCCTGAGGCTCTATGGGGTTGGTTTGGGTTGGGGAACTGAGCCTCAGAACCAGCTGGCTGAGTGCTGTCCTGAGGCTCTATGGGGTTGGTTTGGGTTGGGGAACTGAGCCTCAGAACCAGCTGGCTGAGTTCTGTCCTGAGGCTCTATGGGGTTGGTTTGGGTTGGGGAACTGAGCCTCAGAACCAGCTGGCTGAGTGCGGTCCTGAGGCTCTATGGGGTTGGTTTGGGTTGGGGAACTGAGCCTCAGAACCAGCTGGCTGAGTGCTGTCCTGAGGCTCTATGGGGTTGGTTTGGGTTGGGGAACTGAGCCTCAGAACCAGCTGGCTGAGTGCTGTCCTGAGGCTCTATGGGGTTGGTTTGGGTTGGGGAACTGAGCCTCAGAACCAGCTGGCTGAGTGCTGTCCTGAGGCTCTATGGGGTTGGTTTGGGTTGGGGAACTGAGCCTCAGAACCAGCTGGCTGAGTGCTGTCCTGAGGCTCTATGGGGTTGGTTTGGGTTGGGGAACTGAGCCTCAGAACCAGCTGGCTGAGTGCTGTCCTTAGGCTCTTTGGGGTTGGTTTGGGTTGGGGAACTGAGCCTCAGAGCCAGCTGGCTGAGTGCTGTCCTGAGGCTCTATGGGGTTGGGTTGGGTTGGTGAACTGAGCCTCAGAACCAGCTGGCTGAGTGCTGTCCTGAGGCTCTATGGGGTTGGTTTGGGTTGGGGAACTGAGCCTCAGAACCAGCTGGCTGAGTGCTGTCCTGAGGCTCTATGGGGTTGTTTTGGGTTGGGGAACTGAGTCTCAGAACCAGCTGGCTGAGTGCTGTCCTGAGGCTCTATGGGGTTGGTTTGGGTTGGGGAACTGAGCCTCAGAACCAGCTGGCTGAGTGCTGTCCTGAGGCTCTATGGGGTTGGTTTGGGTTGGGGAACTGAGCCTCAGAACCAGCTGGCTGAGTGCTGTCCTGAGGCTCTATGGGGTTGGTTTGGGTTGGGGAACTGAGCCTCAGAACCAGCTGGCTGAGTGCTGTCCTGAGGCTCTATGGGGTTGGTTTGGGTTGGGGAACTGAGCCTCAGAACCAGCTGGCTGAGTGCTGTCCTGAGGCTCTATGGGGTTGGTTTGGGTTGGGGAACTGAGCCTCAGAACCAGCTGGCTGAGTGCTGTCCTGAGGCTCTATGGGGTTGGTTTGGGTTGGGGAACTGAGCCTCAGAACCAGCTGGCTGAGTGCTGTCCTGAGGCTCTATGGGGTTGGTTTGGGTTGGGGAACTGAGCCTCAGAACCAGCTGGCTGAGTGCTGTCCTGAGGCTCTATGGGATTGGTTTGGGTTGGGGAACTGAGCCTCAGAACCAGCTGGCTGAGTGCTGTCCTGAGGCTCTATGGGGTTGGTTTGGGAACTGAGCCTCAGAACCAGCTGGCTGAGTGCTGTCCTGAGGCTCTATGGGGTTGGTTTGGGTTGGGGAACTGAGCCTCAGAACCAGCTGGCTGAGTGCTGTCCTGAGGCTCTATGGGGTTGGTTTGGGAACTGAGCCTCAGAACCAGCTGGCTGAGTGCTGTCCTGAGGCTCTATGGGGTTGGTTTGGGTCGGGGAACTGAGCCTCAGAACCAGCTGGCTGAGTGCTGTCCTGAGGCTCTATGGGGTTGGTTTGGGTCGGGGAACTGAGCCTCAGAACCAGCTGGCTGAGTGCTGTCCTGAGGCTCTATGGGGTTGGTTTGGGTCGGGGAACTGAGCCTCAGAACCAGCTGGCTGAGTGCTGTCCTGAGGCTCTATGGGGTTGGTTTGGGTCGGGGAACTGAGCCTCAGAACCAGCTGGCTGAGTGCTGTCCTGAGGCTCTATGGGGTTGGTTTGGGTCGGGGAACTGAGCCTCAGAACCAGCTGGCTGAGTGCTGTCCTGAGGCTCTATGGGGTTGGTTTGGGTTGGGGAACTGAGCCTCAGAACCAGCTGGCTGAGTGCTGTCCTGAGGCTCTATGGGGTTGGTTTGGGTTGGGGAACTGAGCCTCAGAACCAGCTGGCTGAGTGCTGTCCTGAGGCTCTATGGGGTTGGTTTGGGTTGGGGAACTGAGCCTCAGAACCAGCTGGCTGAGTCCTGTCCTGAGGCTCTATGGGGTTGGTTTGGGTTGGGGAACTGAGCCTCAGAACCAGCTGGCTGAGTGCTGTCCTGAGGCTCTATGGGGTTGGTTTGGGTTGGGGAACTGAGCCTCAGAACCAGCTGGCTGAGTGCTGTCCTGAGGCTCTATGGGGTTGGTTTGGGTTGGGGAATTGAGCCTCAGAACCAGCTGGTTGAGTGCTGTCCTGAGGCTCTATGGGGTTGGTTTGGGTTGGGGAACTGAGCCTCAGAACCAGCTGGCTGAGTGCTGTCCTGAGGCTCTATGGGGTTGGTTTGGGAACTGAGCCTCAGAACCAGCTGGCTGAGTGCTGTCCTGAGGCTCTATGGGGTTGGTTTGGGTTGGGGAACTGAGCCTCAGAACCAGCTGGCTGAGTGCTGTCCTGAGGCTCTATGGGGTTGGTTTGGGAACTGAGCCTCAGAACCAGCTGGCTGAGTGCTGTCCTGAGGCTCTATGGGGTTGGTTTGGGTTGGGGAACTGAGCCTCAGAACCAGCTGGCTGAGTGCTGTCCTGAGGCTCTATGGGGTTGGTTTGGGTCGGGGAACTGAGCCTCAGAACCAGCTGGCTGAGTGCTGTCCTGAGGCTCTATGGGGTTGGTTTGGGTCGGGGAACTGAGCCTCAGAACCAGCCGGCTGAGTGCTGTCCTGAGGCTCTATGGGGTTGGTTTGGGTCGGGGAACTGAGCCTCAGAACCAGCCGGCTGAGTGCTGTCCTGAGGCTCTATGGGGTTGGTTTGGGTCGGGGAACTGAGCCTCAGAACCAGCCGGCTGAGTGCTGTCCTGAGGCTCTATGGGGTTGGTTTGGGTCGGGGAACTGAGCCTCAGAACCAGCCGGCTGAGTGCTGTCCTGAGGCTCTATGGGGTTGGTTTGGGTCGGGGAACTGAGCCTCAGAACCAGCCGGCTGAGTGCTGTCCTGAGGCTCTATGGGGTTGGTTTGGGTCGTGGAACTGAGCCTCAGAACCAGCCGGCTGAGTGCTGTCCTGAGGCTCTATGGGGTTGGTTTGGGTCGGGGAACTGAGCCTCAGAACCAGCCGGCTGAGTGCTGTCCTGAGGCTCTATGGGGTTGGTTTGGGTCGGTGAACTGAGCCTCAGAACCAGCCGGCTGAGTGCTGTCCTGAGGCTCTATGGGGTTGGTTTGGGTCGGTGAACTGAGCCTCAGAACCAGCCGGCTGAGTGCTGTCCTGAGGCTCTATGGGGTTGGTTTGGGTCGGTGAACTGAGCCTCAGAACCAGCCGGCTGAGTGCTGTCCTGAGGCTCTATGGGGTTGGTTTGGGTCGGGGAACTGAGCCTCAGAACCAGCCGGCTGAGTGCTGTCCTGAGGCTCTATGGGGTTGGTTTGGGTTGGGGAACTGAGCCTCAGAACCAGCTGGCTGAGTGCTGTCCTGAGGCTCTATGGGGTTGGTTTGGGTTGGGGAACTGAGCCTCAGAACCAGCTGGCTGAGTGCTGTCCTGAGGCTCCATGGGGTTGGTTTGGGTTGGGGAACTGAGCCTCAGAACCAGCTGGCTGAGTGCTGTCCTGAGGCTCTATGGGGTTGGTTTGGGTTGGGGAACTGAGCCTCAGAACCAGCTGGCTGAGTGCTGTCCTGAGGCTCTATGGGGTTGGTTTGGGTTGGGGAACTGAGCCTCAGAACCAGCTGGCTGAGTGCTGTCCTGAGGCTCTATGGGGTTGGTTTGGGAACTGAGCCTCAGAACCAGCTGGCTGAGTGCTGTCCTGAGGCTCTATGGGGTTGGTTTGGGTTGGGGAACTGAGCCTCAGAACCAGCTGGCTGAGTGCTGTCCTGAGGCTCTATGGGGTTGGTTTGGGAACTGAGCCTCAGAACCAGCTGGCTGAGTGCTGTCCTGAGGCTCTATGGGGTTGGTTTGGGTTGGGGAACTGAGCCTCAGAACCAGCTGGCTGAGTGCTGTCCTGAGGCTCTATGGGGTTGGTTTGGGTTGGGGAACTGAGCCTCAGAACCAGCTGGCTGAGTGCTGTCCTGAGGCTCTATGGGGTTGGTTTGGGTTGGGGAACTGAGCCTCAGAACCAGCTGGCTGAGTGCTGTCCTGAGGCTCTATGGGGTTTGTTTGGGTTGGGGAACTGAGCCTCAGAACCAGCTGGCTGAGTGCTGTCCTGAGGCTCTATGGGGTTGGTTTGGGTTGGGGAACTGAGCCTCAGAACCAGCTGGCTGAGTGCAGTCCTGAGGCTCTATTTGGTTGGTTTGGGTTGGGGAACTGAGCCTCAGAACCAGCTGGCTGAGTGCTGTCCTGAGGCTCTATGGGGTTGGTTTGGGTTGGGGAACTGAGCCTCAGAACCAGCTGGCTGAGTGCTGTCCTGAGGCTCTATGGGGTTGGTTTGGGTTGGGGAACTGAGCCTCAGAACCAGCTGGCTGAGTGCTGTCCTGAGGCTCTATGGGGTTGGTTTGGGTTGGGGAACTGAGCCTCAGAACCAGCTGGCTGAGTGCTGTCCTGAGGCTCTATGGGGTTGGTTTGGGTTGGGGAACTGAGCCTCAGAACCAGCTGGCTGAGTGCTGTCCTGAGGCTCTATGGGGTTGGTTTGGGTAGGGGAACTGAGCCTCAGAACCAGCTGGCTGAGTGCTGTCCTGAGGCTCTATGGGTTTGGTTTGGGTCGGGGAACTGAGCCTCAGAACCAGCTGGCTGAGTGCTGTCCTGAGGCTCTATGGGGTTGGTTTGGGTCGGGGAACTGAGCCTCAGAACCAGCCGGCTGAGTGCTGTCCTGAGGCTCTATGGGGTTGGTTTGGGTCGGGGAACTGAGCCTCAGAACCAGCCGGCTGAGTGCTGTCCTGAGGCTCTATGGGGTTGGTTTGGGTCGGGGAACTGAGCCTCAGAACCAGCCGGCTGAGTGCTGTCCTGAGGCTCTATGGGGTTGGTTTGGGTCGGGGAACTGAGCCTCAGAACCAGCCGGCTGAGTGCTGTCCTGAGGCTCTATGGGGTTGGTTTGGGTCGGGGAACTGAGCCTCAGAACCAGCCGGCTGAGTGCTGTCCTGAGGCTCTATGGGGTTGGTTTGGGTCGGGGAACTGAGCCTCAGAACCAGCCGGCTGAGTGCTGTCCTGAGGCTCTATGGGGTTGGTTTGGGTCGGGGAACTGAGCCTCAGAACCAGCCGGCTGAGTGCTGTCCTGAGGCTCTATGGGGTTGGTTTGGGTCGGGGAACTGAGCCTCAGAACCAGCCGGCTGAGTGCTGTCCTGAGGCTCTATGGGGTTGGTTTGGGTCGGGGAACTGAGCCTCAGAACCAGCCGGCTGAGTGCTGTCCTGAGGCTCTATGGGGTTGGTTTGGGTCGGGGAACTGAGCCTCAGAACCAGCCGGCTGAGTGCTGTCCTGAGGCTCTATGGGGTTGGTTTGGGTCGGGGAACTGAGCCTCAGAACCAGCCGGCTGAGTGCTGTCCTGAGGCTCTATGGGGTTGGTTTGGGTCGGGGAACTGAGCCTCAGAACCAGCCGGCTGAGTGCTGTCCTGAGGCTCTATGGGGTTGGTTTGGGTCGGGGAACTGAGCCTCAGAACCAGCCGGCTGAGTGCTGTCCTGAGGCTCTATGGGGTTGGTTTGGGTCGGGGAACTGAGCCTCAGAACCAGCCGGCTGAGTGCTGTCCTGAGGCTCTATGGGGTTGGTTTGGGTCGGGGAACTGAGCCTCAGAACCAGCCGGCTGAGTGCTGTCCTGAGGCTCTATGGGGTTGGTTTGGGTCGGGGAACTGAGCCTCAGAACCAGCCGGCTGAGTGCTGTCCTGAGGCTCTATGGGGTTGGTTTGGGTCGGGGAACTGAGCCTCAGAACCAGCCGGCTGAGTGCTGTCCTGAGGCTCTATGGGGTTGGTTTGGGTCGGGGAACTGAGCCTCAGAACCAGCCGGCTGAGTGCTGTCCTGAGGCTCTATGGGGTTGGTTTGGGTCGGGGAACTGAGCCTCAGAACCAGCCGGCTGAGTGCTGTCCTGAGGCTCTATGGGGTTGGTTTGGGTCGGGGAACTGAGCCTCAGAACCAGCCGGCTGAGTGCTGTCCTGAGGCTCTATGGGGTTGGTTTGGGTCGGGGAACTGAGCCTCAGAACCAGCCGGCTGAGTGCTGTCCTGAGGCTCTATGGGGTTGGTTTGGGTCGGGGAACTGAGCCTCAGAACCAGCCGGCTGAGTGCTGTCCTGAGGCTCTATGGGGTTGGTTTGGGTCGGGGAACTGAGCCTCAGAACCAGCCGGCTGAGTGCTGTCCTGAGGCTCTATGGGGTTGGTTTGGGTCGGGGAACTGAGCCTCAGAACCAGCCGGCTGAGTGCTGTCCTGAGGCTCTATGGGGTTGGTTTGGGTCGGGGAACTGAGCCTCAGAACCAGCCGGCTGAGTGCTGTCCTGAGGCTCTATGGGGTTGGTTTGGGTCGGGGAACTGAGCCTCAGAACCAGCCGGCTGAGTGCTGTCCTGAGGCTCTATGGGGTTGGTTTGGGTCGGGGAACTGAGCCTCAGAACCAGCCGGCTGAGTGCTGTCCTGAGGCTCTATGGGGTTGGTTTGGGTCGGGGAACTGAGCCTCAGAACCAGCCGGCTGAGTGCTGTCCTGAGGCTCTATGGGGTTGGTTTGGGTCGGGGAACTGAGCCTCAGAACCAGCCGGCTGAGTGCTGTCCTGAGGCTCTATGGGGTTGGTTTGGGTCGGGGAACTGAGCCTCAGAACCAGCCGGCTGAGTGCTGTCCTGAGGCTCTATGGGGTTGGTTTGGGTCGGGGAACTGAGCCTCAGAACCAGCCGGCTGAGTGCTGTCCTGAGGCTCTATGGGGTTGGTTTGGGTCGGGGAACTGAGCCTCAGAACCAGCCGGCTGAGTGCTGTCCTGAGGCTCTATGGGGTTGGTTTGGGTCGGGGAACTGAGCCTCAGAACCAGCCGGCTGAGTGCTGTCCTGAGGCTCTATGGGGTTGGTTTGGGTCGGGGAACTGAGCCTCAGAACCAGCCGGCTGAGTGCTGTCCTGAGGCTCTATGGGGTTGGTTTGGGTCGGGGAACTGAGCCTCAGAACCAGCCGGCTGAGTGCTGTCCTGAGGCTCTATGGGGTTGGTTTGGGTCGGGGAACCGAGCCTCAGAACCAGCCGGCTGAGTGCTGTCCTGAGGCTCTATGGGGTTGGTTTGGGTCGGGGAACCGAGCCTCAGAACCAGCCGGCTGAGTGCTGTCCTGAGGCTCTATGGGGTTGGTTTGGGTCGGGGAACCGAGCCTCAGAACCAGCCGGCTGAGTGCTGTCCTGAGGCTCTATGGGGTTGGTTTGGGTCGGGGAACCGAGCCTCAGAACCAGCCGGCTGAGTGCTGTCCTGAGGCTCTATGGGGTTGGTTTGGGTCGGGGAACCGAGCCTCAGAACCAGCCGGCTGAGTGCTGTCCTGAGGCTCTATGGGGTTGGTTTGGGTCGGGGAACCGAGCCTCAGAACCAGCCGGCTGAGTGCTGTCCTGAGGCTCTATGGGGTTGGTTTGGGTCGGGGAACCGAGCCTCAGAACCAGCCGGCTGAGTGCTGTCCTGAGGCTCTATGGGGTTGGTTTGGGTCGGGGAACCGAGCCTCAGAACCAGCCGGCTGAGTGCTGTCCTGAGGCTCTATGGGGTTGGTTTGGGTCGGGGAACCGAGCCTCAGAACCAGCCGGCTGAGTGCTGTCCTGAGGCTCTATGGGGTTGGTTTGGGTCGGGGAACCGAGCCTCAGAACCAGCCGGCTGAGTGCTGTCCTGAGGCTCTATGGGGTTGGTTTGGGTCGGGGAACTGAGCCTCAGAACCAGCCGGCTGAGTGCTGTCCTGAGGCTCTATGGGGTTGGTTTGGGTCGGGGAACTGAGCCTCAGAACCAGCCGGCTGAGTGCTGTCCTGAGGCTCTATGGGGTTGGTTTGGGTCGGGGAACTGAGCCTCAGAACCAGCCGGCTGAGTGCTGTCCTGAGGCTCTATGGGGTTGGTTTGGGTCGGGGAACTGAGCCTCAGAACCAGCCGGCTGAGTGCTGTCCTGAGGCTCTATGGGGTTGGTTTGGGTCGGGGAACTGAGCCTCAGAACCAGCCGGCTGAGTGCTGTCCTGAGGCTCTATGGGGTTGGTTTGGGTCGGGGAACTGAGCCTCAGAACCAGCCGGCTGAGTGCTGTCCTGAGGCTCTATGGGGTTGGTTTGGGTCGGGGAACTGAGCCTCAGAACCAGCCGGCTGAGTGCTGTCCTGAGGCTCTATGGGGTTGGTTTGGGTCGGGGAACTGAGCCTCAGAACCAGCCGGCTGAGTGCTGTCCTGAGGCTCTATGGGGTTGGTTTGGGTCGGGGAACTGAGCCTCAGAACCAGCCGGCTGAGTGCTGTCCTGAGGCTCTATGGGGTTGGTTTGGGTCGGGGAACTGAGCCTCAGAACCAGCCGGCTGAGTGCTGTCCTGAGGCTCTATGGGGTTGGTTTGGGTCGGGGAACTGAGCCTCAGAACCAGCCGGCTGAGTGCTGTCCTGAGGCTCTATGGGGTTGGTTTGGGTCGGGGAACTGAGCCTCAGAACCAGCCGGCTGAGTGCTGTCCTGAGGCTCTATGGGGTTGGTTTGGGTCGGGGAACTGAGCCTCAGAACCAGCCGGCTGAGTGCTGTCCTGAGGCTCTATGGGGTTGGTTTGGGTCGGGGAACTGAGCCTCAGAACCAGCCGGCTGAGTGCTGTCCTGAGGCTCTATGGGGTTGGTTTGGGTCGGGGAACTGAGCCTCAGAACCAGCCGGCTGAGTGCTGTCCTGAGGCTCTATGGGGTTGGTTTGGGTCGGTGAACTGAGCCTCAGAACCAGCCGGCTGAGTGCTGTCCTGAGGCTCTATGGGGTTGGTTTGGGTCGGGGAACTGAGCCTCAGAACCAGCCGGCTGAGTGCTGTCCTGAGGCTCTATGGGGTTGGTTTGGGTCGGTGAACTGAGCCTCAGAACCAGCGTGCTGAGTGCTGTCCTGAGGCTCTATGGGGTTGGTTTGGGTCGGGGAACTGAGCCTCAGAACCAGCGTGCTGAGTGCTGTCCTGAGGCTCTATGGGGTTGGTTTGGGTCGGTGAACTGAGCCTCAGAACCAGCTGGCTGAGTGCTGTCCTGAGGCTCTATGGGGTTGGTTTGGGTTGGTGAACTGAGCCTCAGAACCAGCTGGCTGAGTGCTGTCCTGAGGCTCTATGGGGTTGGTTTGGGTTGGTGAACTGAGCCTCAGAACCAGCTGGCTGAGTGGACTCTTCTCTGGTTTCATCTCTTGACATTGTAGAGCTGTGTGATGGCTTGTTTTGGGGTCACTTGTTTTTAGATGGTTTTAAAATTTGATGGCTCTTTTTTCTTTTCGAATGAGGGGAGGGGGGTGGGGGGGTATTGGCCCAATTCTGCTCTACATGTGTTATTTGGAGTTTTTCTTTGCACTTGCAATACAGTCTTGCAAAACTCTGTATGCAGTATTTCAATCGGATGCCTGTCCCATTTGGTAAATTCATTATTAGAGATTGGACCCCATACTTCACTGCCATATAGAGCAATTGGTTCTATAACTGATTGGAACATTTTGAGCCAGATTCTAATTGGAATTTCGATTTTAATGTTCCTTTTAATGGCATAGAATGCTCTTCTTGCTTTGTCTCTCAGCTCATTCACAGCCATGTGAAAGCTACCTGTGTTGCTGATATTTAGTCCTAGATATGTGTAGTTTTTGGTGTGTTCTAATAGAACTGTGTCCAAATAGAATTTATATTTGTCATCCTGATTTCCGGACCTTTTTTGGAATATCATTTTTTTTTTTAGGTTAACGGTCAGAGCCCAGGTCTGACAGAACCTGTGAAGACGATCTAGGTGCTGCTGTAACCTCTCTTTAGTGGGAGACGACAGCACCAGGTCATCTGCGTACAGCAAACACTTGATTTGAGTGTTGTGTAGGGTGATACTGCTGATGCTGCCGATTCTTCTAATGTTTTTGCCAATTCATTAATGTAGATGTTAAATAGTGTTGGACTTATTGGGCAGCCCTGTTTCACTCCCCATCCCTGAGAGAAGAAGTCTGTTTGCTTGTTGCCAATTTTAACTGCACATTTGTTTTTTAGTTTACATTGATTTAATAACATCATGTTTTCACTCCAATACCACTTTCTATTAGTTTATAAAAAATACTTTCGTGCCAAATTGAATCAAATGCTTTCTTAATCTACAAAACACGAGTAGATTTTGCCTTTGTTTCGATTTACTTGTTTGTCAATTAGAGTGTGGAGGGTGTAAATGTGATCTGTTGTACGATAATATTTTAGAAATCCAATCTGGCTTCTGCTCAGGATGTTGTGTTTGGCAAGGAAATGGTGTAGTCTCCTATTTATAATACTGCAGAGAATTTTCCCCAAGTTGCTGTTAACCCAAATTCCTCTAATTATTTGGGTCAAATTTGTCTCCATTTTTATAGATTGGTGTGGTCAAATTTGTCTCCATTTTTATAGATTGGTGTGATTGGGGAAAATACCTGCAGTGAGGTTAATGTTGAAGAGTTTGAGTATAGCCAATTTGAATTTGTGGTCTGTATATTTGATAATTTAATTTAAAATACCATCAGCACCACAGGCCTTTTTGGGTTGGAGAGTGCGTAGTTTTTCCAATAATTCTTCTTCTGTAATTGGGGTATCCACAGGATTCTGATAGTCATTGACTACTGATTCAAGGATTTGCAATTTTTATTGTACAGTGCATTGCGAAAGTATTCGGCCCCCTTGAACTTTGCGACCTTTTGCCACATTTCAGGCTTCAAACATAAATATATAAAAGTGAATAATCAACAACAAGTGGGACACAATCATGAAGTGGAACGACATTTATTGGATATTTCAAACTTTTTTAACAAATCAAAAACTGAAAAATTGGGCGTGCAAAATTATTCAGCCCCTTTACTTTCAGTGCAGCAAACTCTCTCCAGAAGTTCAGTGAGGATCTCTGAATGATCCAATGTTGACCTAAATGACTAATGATGATAAATACAATCCACCTGTGTGTAATCAAGTCTCCGTATAAATGCACCTGCACTGTGATAATCTCAGAGGTCCGTTAAAAGCGCAGAGAGCATCATGAAGAACAAGGAACACACCAGGCAGGTCCGAGATACTGTTGTGAAGAAGTTTAAAGCATGATTTGGATACAAAAAGATTTCCCAAGCTTTAAACATCCCAAGGAGCACTGTGCAAGCGATAATATTGAAATGGAAGGAGTATCAGACCACTGCAAATCTACCAAGACCTGGCCGTCCCTCTAAACTTTCAGCTCATACAAGGAGAAGACTGATCAGAGATGCAGCCAAGAGGCCCATGATCACTCTGGATGAACTGCAGAGATCTACAGCTGAGGTGGGAGACTCTGTCCATAGGACAACAATCAGTCGTATATTGCACAAATCTGGCCTTTATGGAAGAGTGGCAAAAAGAAAGCCATTTCTTAAAGATATCCATAAAAAGTGTATGTTTAAAGTTTGCCACAAGCCACCTGGGAGACACACCAAACATGTGGAAGAAGGTGCTCTGGTCAGATGAAACCAAAATTGAACTTTTTGGCAACACGTTATGTTTGGCGTAAAAGCAACACAGCTCATCACCCTGAAAACACCATCCCCACTGTCAAACATGGTGGTGGCAGCATCATGGTTTGGGCCTGGTTTTCTTCAGCAGGGACAGGGAAGATGGTTAAAATTGATGGGAAGATGGATGGAGCCAAATACAGGACCATTCTGGAAGAAAACCTGATGGAGTCTGCAAAAGACCTGAGACTGGGACGGAGATTTGTCTTCCAACAAGACAATGATCCAAAACATAAAGCAAAATCTACAATGGAATGGTTCAAAAATAAACATATCCAGGTGTTAGAATGGCCAAGTCAAAGTCCAGACCTGAATCCAATCGAGAATCTGTGGAAAGAACTGAAAACTGCTGTTCACAAATGCTCTCCATCCAACCTCACTGAGCTCGAGCTGTTTTGCAAGGAGGAATGGGAAAAAATGTCAATCTCTCGATGTGCAAAACTGATAGAGACATACCCCAAGTGACTTACAGCTGTAATCGCAGCAAAAGGTGGCGCTACAAAGTATTAACTTAAGGGGGCTGAATAATTTTGCACGCCCAATTTTTCAGTTTTTGATTTGTTAAAAAAGTTTGAAATATCCAATAAATGTCGCTCCACTTCATGATTGTGTCCCACTTGTTGTTGATTCTTCACAAAAAAAATACAGTTTTATATCTTTATGTTTGAAGCCTGAAATGTGGCAAAAGGTCGCAAAGTTCAAGGGGGCCGAATACTTTCGCAATGCACTATATATCTTTTTGTTCTGGGCTCTTTGTTATATTGCTGTAGAGGTTTGCCAAGTGATTTCTCCACATATGTCACGTTCACTGTCTTCAAACTCCCAGTCATAAATGAGCCAAGGCGCAGCGTCCATGTAATTCCACATCTTTAATAAAGTGAAACCTTTACAAAAAAACAGGTAAATAGAAACCGAACGTGACGCAACCGTGGCTCACACAAACACTCACAGAAAATAAATAATTACCCACAACATTAGGTGGGAAAAAGGCTGCCTAAGTATGATTCCCAATCAGAGACGACGATAGACAGCTGCCTCTGATTGGGAACCACACTCGGCCAAAAACAAAGAAATAGAAAACATAGAATGCCCACCCAAATCACACCCTGACCTAACCAAATAGAGAAATAAAACGTCTCTCTAAGGTCAGGGAGTTACAGTACCCCCCCCCCCCCCCCACACCCAAAGGTGCGGACTTCGGCCGCAAAACCTGACTCTATTGGGGAGGGTCCGGGTGGGCATCTCTCCTCGGTGGCGGCTCCGGTTCGGGCCGTAGCCCCTGCTTCGCACGCCAATCCCTCCGCTTCCGTGGAACCGGACTGTAGATCGTTGCCGGAGACTCCGGATCGTTGCCGGAGACTCCTGACTGTGGATCATCGCCGGAAGCTCTGGATTGGGATCCCCTGCTGGAGGCACCGTGCCACGGACCGCCGCTGGAGGCTCGGTGCCGGGGATGGCCGCTGGAGGCTCGGTGCCGGGGACGGCCGCTGGAGGCTCGGTGCCGGGGACGGCCGCTGGAGGCTCGGTGCCGGGGACGGCCGCTGGAGGCTCGGTGCCGGGGACGGCCGCTGGAGGCTCGGGGACGGTCGCTGGAGGCTCTGTGCCGGTCGCTGGAGGCTCGGTGCCGGGGGATCGGTCGCTGGGGGCTTCGTACGGGGAGCCGGGAACAGGTCTCACCGGACTGAGGAGACTTACTGGAAGCCTGGTGCGTGGAGCTGACACAGGTCTTACCAGGCTGGAGAGACATTCTGGAGGCCTGGTACGTGGAACCGGAACAGGTCTTTACCGGACTGTGGAGATGCACTGGAAGCCTGGTGCGTGGAGCAGGCACCGGATACACTGGGCCGTGGAGGCGCACTGGAGGTCTCGAGCGTAGAGCTGGCACAACCAGTCCTGGCTGGATGCCCACTACCGACCAGCAAATGTGGTGGCACAGAGCTCACTGGCCTGTGAATGCTCACTGGGGAGACAGTGCGCATCACCGCATAACACGGTGCCTGACCGGTCACATGCTCCCCACGGTAAGCATGGGGGGTTGGCTTCGGTCTATACCCTGACTCCGCCAATCTCCCCATGTGCCTTCCCCCAAAACATTTTTGGAGCTGCCTCTCGAGCTTCCGTGACTGGTCTTGTCCCCTGCCATAATCTCCTCCTCGGTCCAGCTCTTTTTATGGTGGGTAATTCTGTCACGTTCACTGTCTTCAAACTCCCTGTCATAGATGAGCCAAGGCCCAGCGTCCATGTAATTCCACATCTTTAATAAAGTGAAACCTTCACAACTTCAAACTCCTCTCTTAGTGTGGTCAGATCGTTATTACTGTTCTGCCTGCCTTTTTGGAGTTCTCTCACCTCCTTTGTTAGATCAGCCAGCTCTCTCTTGAGTCCGTCTCTCTCTTGCTGAACCTCTTTCAGCTGTGTTGCAAGTTTGCTGTCCTGCTCTGTCCACATCTTGGTTAGGAGCTCCTCTAAGGCGTGGTTGTCTGGTTGCTGTTGGCTCACTCTCACTGAGCAGGACCACCTCCCCCTCCAGTTTGAGGAACTCATCCCTCATGGCAGCCATGGTGGTGAGGAGGGCCTGAGCCTGCTCTGCTCCTGGGTCCCTCTCCTCCTGGGGCGTGTCCTCCACGATGGTGGGAAGAGAGGTGCTGGATGTGCCTTTTTGGGTGGGGATAGTAGGGGTGAGGGTGGTGCTGGTGAGTTTGTCTTGTGGGAGGGCATGTCACTGGTGGTGTCCTTCTCTCTCTCTGCTCTCTCCTTAATGGTCTGAAAGTCTGTTTCAAACAGCCTAATGTTACCTTGCACCATGACAGTCCCAGTCTTGTAGAGGTTGATTGTTATCATGGTGCTGTCAGGGTCGTCTGTCTCTTGATTTTCAGCTTCCACCCATTACAGATTCCCTCTTTCTTTATGGATGGGTAATGAGAGCAGACTGCTGAGCGCCATGCATTTGGCTGGTCAGTGAGGAAGATGAAATTACTCACATCACCATTTTTGTAGTGGTCTGCAAAAAGGGTTTCTGGCCTCCCCTTTAGTGTCATTTCCGAGAGAATCTCTCTCGGAACCACCATGTGACCATGGTGGCCTACGGCTATTCTTCAACAGAAATGTGTAAAACTACGTCACAATGCTGTAGACACCTTGGGGAATACGTAGAAAGCGTAAGCTCGTTGATGGTACATTCACAGCTGAATAAGGAGTCATTGGAACGCAGCGCTTTCAAAACCTGGGGCACTTCCGGATTGGATTTTTCTCAGGCTTTCGCCTGCAACATCAGTTCTGTTATACTCAGACAATATCTTTACAGTTTTGTAAACGTTATAGTGTTTTAGATTAGAGTGTATCTCATTCTAAAAACAAAAAAATATGAATATATCATGAGCATGACTCTCCTCTCTCTCTCTCCTGTCTCTCTCCTGTCTCTCTCCTGTTTCTCTCCTGTCTCTCTCTCCTGTCTCCCTCTCTCTCCTGTCTCTCTCTCTCCCCTGTCTCTCTCTCTCTCTCCTGTCTCTCCCTCTCTCTCCTGTGTCTTTATCTCTCTCTCTCTCCTGTCTCTCTCTCTCTCCTGTCTCTCTCTCTCTCCTCTCTCTCTCTCTCCTGTCTCCCGCTCCCCCCTGTCTCTCTCTCTCTCTCTCTCCTGTCTCTCCCTCTCTCTCCTGTCTCTCTCTCTCTCTCTCTCCTGTCTCTCTCTCTCTCTCCTGTCTCTCTCTCTCCTGTCTCTCTCTCTCCTGTGTCTCTCTCTCTCCTGTCTCTCTTCGCTCTCTCTCAATTCAATTAAATTTCAATTCAAGGGGCTTTATTGGCATGGGAAACGTGTTAACATTGCCAAAGCAAGTTAGGTAGATAATATACAAAAGTGAAATAAACAATAAAAATATACAGTAAACATTACACATACAAGTTTCAAAACAATAAAGACATTACAAATGTCATATATGACATTTGTAATGTCTTTATTGTTTTGAAACTTCTGTATGTGTAATGTTTACTGTATATTTTTATTGTTTATTTCACTTTTGTATATTATCTACCTAACTTGCTTTGGCAATGTTAACACAATTGAAATTGAATTGAGAGAGAGCGAAGAGAGACATGAGAGAGAGAGACAGGAGAGAGAGAGAGAGAGAGACAGGAGAGAGAGCGAAGAGAGACAGGAGAGATATATGTATATATATATATATGTGTTGTAACAATGTACAAATGGTTAAAGTACACAAGGGAAAATAAATAAATATAAATATGGGTTGTACTTACAACGGTGTTTGTTCTTCACTGGTTGCCCTTTTCTTGTGTCAACAGGTCACAAATCTTGCTGCTGTGATGGCACACTGTGGAATTTCACCCAGTAGATATGGGAGTTTATCAAAATTGGATTTGTTTTTCGAATTCTTTGTGGATCTGTGTTATCTGAGGGAAATATGTCTCTCTAATATGGTCATACATTGGGCAGGAGGTTAGGAAGTGCAGCTCAGTTTCCACCTCATTTTGTGGGCAGTGAGCACATAGCCTGTCTTCTCTTGAGAGCCATGTCTGCCTACGGCGGCCTTTCTCTATAGCAAGGCTATGCTCACTGAGTCTGTACATAGTCAAAGCTTTCCTTAAGTTTAGGTCAGTCACAGTGGTCAGGTATTCTGCCACTGTGTACTCTCTGTTTAGGGCCAAATAGCATTCTAGGTTGCTCTGTTTTTTTGTTAATTCTTTCCAATGTGTCAAGTAATTATCTTTTTGTTTTCTCATGATTTGGTTGGGTCTAATTGTGCTGCTGTCCTGGGGCTCTGTGGGGTGTGTTTGTGTTTGTGAACAGAGCCCCAGGACCAGCTTGCTTAGGGGACTCTTCTCCAGGTTCATCTCTCTGTAGGTGATGGCTTTGTTATGGAAGGTTTGGGAATCACTTCCTTTTAGGTGGTTATATAATTTAACCTGTAGTGACACCCCATCCCGTGAACGGGACCCTTGTCATCATCTGACACTAATTAGCATAACGCAACGGACATAAATCTTCCTAGAAAATCTTCCTATTCATGAAAATCACAAGTGAAATATATTGGAACACAGCTTAGCCTTTTGTTAATCACCCTGTCATCTCAGATTTTCAAAATATGCTTTACAGCCAACGCTAGACAAGAATTTGTGTAAGTTTATCATAGCCTAGCATAGCAATATGCCTTGCTAGCAGCAGGCAACCTTGTCACGGAAATCAGAAAAGCAATCAAATTAAATCGTTTACCTTTGATGAACTTCGGATGTTTTCATTCACGAGACTCCCAGGTAAACAGCCAAAGTTCATTTTTTCCCAAAATATTATTTTTGTAGGCGAAATAGCTCCGTTTGTTCTTCACGTTTGGCTGAGAAATCGCCCGGAAATTGCGGTCACCACAACGCCGAAAAATATTCCAAATTCGCTCCATAATATCGACAGAAACATGGCTAACGTTGTTGCTAATACGTCTGTATTTTACGCGAGAATCTCTCTCGGAACCACCATGTGACCATGGTGGCCTACGGCTATTCTTCAACAGAAATGTGTAAAACTACGTCACAATGCTGTAGACACCTTGGGGAATACGTAGAAAGCGTAAGCTCGTTGATGGTACATTCACAGCTGAATAAGGAGTCATTGGAACGCAGCGCTTTCAAAACCTGGGGCACTTCCGGATTGGATTTTTCTCAGGCTTTCGCCTGCAACATCAGTTCTGTTATACTCAGACAATATCTTTACAGTTTTGGAAACGTTATAGTGTTTTCTATCCAATGCTGTCAATTATATGCATATTCTAGCATATTTTCCTGACAAAATATCCTGTTTAAAACGGGAACGTTTTTTTCCCAAAAATGAAAATACTGCCCCCTAACACCAAGAGGTTTTAACGGCTCTTTTCTGGATTTTGATAATTACTGGGTATCGGCCTAATTCTGCTCTGCATGCATTATTTGGTGTTCTACGTTGTACACAGAGGATATTTTTGCAGAATTCTGCGTGCAGAGTCTCAATTTGGTGTTTGTCCCATTTTGTGAAGTCTTGGTTGGTGAGCGGACCCCAGACCTCACAACCATAAAGGGCAATGGGCTCTTTGACTGATTCGAGTATTTTTAGCCAAATCCTAATTGGTATGTTGAAATTTATGTTCCTTTTGATGGCATAGAATGCCCTTCTTGCCTTGTCTCTCAGATTGTTCACAGCTTTGTGGAAGTTACCTGTGGCGCTGATGTTTAGGCCAAGGTATGTATAGTTTTTTGTGTGTTCAAGGGCAACAGTGTCTAGATGGAATTTGTATTTGTGGTCCTGGCGACTGGACCTTTTTTGGAACACCATTATTTTGGTCTTACTGAGATTTACTGTCAGGGCCCAGGTCTGACAGAATCTGTGCAGAAGATCTAGGTGCTGCTGTAGGCCCTCTTTGGTTGGTGACAGAAGCACCAGATCATCAGCAAACAGTAGACATTTGACTTCGGATTCTAGTAGGGTGAGGCCGGGTGCTGCAGACTTTTATAGTGCCCTCGCCGATTAGTTGATATATATGTTGAAGAGGGTGGGGCTTAAGCTGCATCCCTGTCTCACCCCATGGCCTTGTGTGAAGAAATGTGTTTTTTTGACAATTTTAACCGCACACTTGTTGTTTGTTTACATGGATTTTATAATGCCGTATGTTTTACCCCCAACACCACATTCCATCAATTTGTATAGCAGACACTCATGCCAAATTGAGTCGAAGGCTTTTTTGAAATCAACAAAGCATGAGAAGACTTTGCCTTTGTTTTGGTTTGTTTGGTTGTCAATTAGGGTGTGCAGGGTGAATACATGGTCTGTTGTACGGTAATTTGGTAAAAAGCCAATTTGACATTTGCTCAGTACATTGTTTTCATTGAGGAAATGTACGAGACTGCTGTTAATGATAATGCAGAGGATTTTCCCAAGGTTACTGATGACGCATATTCCATGGTAGTTATTGGGGTCAAATTTGTCTCCACTTTTGTGGATTGGGGTGATCAGTCCTTGGTTCCAAATATTGGGGAAGATGTCAGAGCTAAGGATGATGTTTTAGTATAGCCAATTCAAATTTGATCATTTCATTAAGGATACCATCAACACCACAGGCCTTTTTGGGTTGGAGGGTTTTTATTTTGTCCTGTAAATCATTCAAGGTAATCTCTCTCGCTCTCGCTCTCTCTCTCGCTCTCTCTCGCTCGCTCTCGCTCGCTCTCGCTCTCTCTCGCTCTCGCTCTCTCTCGCTCTCGTTCTCGCTCTCTTCGCTCTCGCTCTCTTCGCTCTCGCTCTCTTCGCTCTCTCTCGCTCTCTTCGCTCTCTCTCGCTCTCTTCGCTCTCTCTCGCTCTCTTCGCTCTCTCTCGCTCTCTTCGCTCTCTCTCGCTCTCTTCGCTCTCGCTCTCTTCGCTTTCGCTCTCTTCGCTCACGCTCTCTTCGCTTTCGCTCTCTTCGCTCACGCTCTCTTCGCTCTCGCTCTCTTTGCTCTCGCTCTCTTCGCTCTCGCTCTCTTCGCTCTCGCTCTCTTCGCTCTCGCTCTCTTCGCTCTCTCTCCTCTCTATCTCCCGTCTCTCTCTCCTGTCTCTCCCTCTCTTCCCTCTCCCTCTCTCCTGTCTCTCTTCGCTCTCTCTTCCCATGTCTTTTTTCTCTCTCTGTGTTGGCAGTGAGTGAGTCATTGTTGTCTCATGATCATTAGGGTCTATCATTACCTGTAGACCCTACATCGGATTCTGATCATACCTCCATTGTGTGGAATTCTAACCTTCAGATTGGCGTGGGACAAAGAACCAGTGAGAGACAGACAGAGCAGTGTTTCTGCTCTCCCTCCTCCATTCTTCTCTTTTTTCATCAACCCTCCTTTCTTTTCCCCAGAGAAGTGACAAATGTGCCCATTCCACCTTTTTTTAGGCGCAGTAATAGCAGGGTTTTGTCATTCTAAATCAGAGATGAAGCACAATAATCTCTAATGATGATTACTTTAATTACTGCTCAATTTGTCTGCCTCCACACCCCCGCCCGTGACCCCATCTCCCCACTCTCTTCCCTTTACTCCTTCCAGTCAATCAACCTTTCCTGAAGTTTCCTCATACAATCAGCGGGTGCAGTTTATTATTATTGGTTGCCAAGGCAGGTTGCTAAGAGGAATTGATGTGGAATAAGTGTTGCTTATTGATGTTAGAAATCCCAGGGTTCCTCTCCTCTGAGAATGAGTGTAATCTATGTGTCGTGTATGTTCCCAAGGATGTCAGAGTTCACCTTTGACCCCATGTTATGTTCCCCAACAGCCTCTCTGGGTAACAGACCTGTGATTCAGTGTTGTGGTCTACTGCACAGACACAGTGACCGTAGTCCTCCCAGTGAGTTGTGTTCCCCCCACCACCCCATTCTCTCATGCTCCTTCACCAGACTCTCAGATCTCAGCGAGGCCACGAAGGCATCTGACACCACTTTCAACCATTGTGGTGTATTCTATGTTAGTGCATGTATTTTATTCTCTCTCTCTCCTTCATTCTCTGTCACAAACACATTCACACAAACATTATATTGTGCATTGTAGGTTGTAGTTATTGTGTTCCAATCCCCACTGTTTAACACAGAGAGAAGCCACTGTCCTGTATTCCCAGCCAGACATACCTTCCTCTCTCTCTCTCTGTCTCTGTCTCTGTCTCTGTCTCTGTCTCTCTCTCTGTCTCTGTCTCTGTCTCTGTCTCTGTCTCTGTCTCTGTCTCTGTCTCTCTCTCTCTCTCTGTCTCTGTCTCTGTCTCTGTCTCTGTCTCTGTCTCTGTCTCTCTCTCTCTCTCTCTCTCTCTCTCTCTCTGTCTCTGTCTCTGTCTCTGTCTCTGTCTCTGTCTCTGTCTCTCTCTCTGTCTCTGTCTCTGTCTCTGTCTCTGTCTCTGTCTCTGTCTCTGTCTCTCTCTCTGTCTCTGTCTCTGTCTCTCTGTCTCTCTCTTGCCAGCTTAGGTTCTTTTCATCCCACTTTGTTTGGGATCAGATTGGTAACTTCTACTCTGTGTCTGCTGGTTAATGTGGTTTCAGCCCACAGACATTCTCACACACACACAGGGAGAAAGAGAGAGAGCAGCTCAGTCACATGGTTTCCACTTCTGACTCTAGAGAGCGTGGGTGTTGGGGATAATGTGAAGAAGGCAGACTAAGACAAACTAAGAATTAGTCAAGATTATTCTTAAACTTCCAGCACATACGTATCTTGACTATTCCCACTTTGAAAGCGCCAAGTATACTGCTGATAGCTTACCTTCAGCCTCACCCTCAAGTATACTGCTTGATAGCTAACTTTCAGCGTCACCATCAGGTATACTGCTGTTAGCTAACCTTCAGCCTCACCCTCAAGTATACTGCTGTTAGCTAACCTTCAGCCTCACCATCAGGTATACCGCTGTTAGCTAACCTTCAGTCTCACCCTCAAGTATACTGCTGTTAGCTAACCTTCAGCCTCACCCTCAAGTATACTGCTATTAGCTAACCTTCAGCCTCACCCTCAAGTATACTGCTGTTAGCTAACCTTCAGCCTCACCCTCAAGTATACTGCAGTTAGCTGACCTTCAGCCTCACCCTCAAATATACTGCTGTTAGCTGACCTTCAGCCTCACCCTCAAGTATACTGCTGTTAGGTAACCTCCATCCTCACTATCAGGTATACTGCTGATAGCTAATCATAAGCCTCACCTTCAGGAATACTGCTGATGGCTAATCCTCAGCCTCACTATCAGGTATACTGCTGATAGCTAATCCTCAGCCTCACCATCAGGTATACTGCTGATAGCTAATCCTCAGCCTCACCATCAGGTATACTGCTGATAGCTAATCCTCATCCTCACTATCAGGTATACTGCTGATAGCTAATCATAAGCCTCACCTTCAGGAATACTGCTGATAGCTAATCCTCAGCCTCACCTTCAGGAATACTGCTGATAGCTAATCATCAGCCTCACCATCAGGTAAACTGCTGATAGCTAATCATCAGCCTCACCATCAAGTATACTGCTGATAGCTCCCTTCCCACATCACCCTCAGTACTGTATCACCATTGTTTAAAGCAAGTCAGTGATTTAAGATGCAGGGCCATCGGTCTCAATACTTCAATGAGGTTTATTATTCTGTGATGCCAGCTTCATTACCATTCTAGACAGAAGCCTTCATATCTTTGTTTACTCGGCCTTCAACCAGTTTCCCTTGATGTCATTGCTGTTGCTGCATATTGACATTATAGTATTATGACATTGTTGAGTCATGAACAGCCCCACAGACTCTGTCCACAGGCAGATAAGGAGAGGAGCAGAGGTATGGTTTCCTTATGTTGTGACTTTGATGTATGGTTTATTTACCCTGCATGGTCTCTGTGTGTTGGTTCTCCAGCTGCTGGGCAACCTGTGCTGCTGGGCAACCTGTGCTGCTGGGCAACCTGCCACCACACAGCTGTCTGGCTCTGGCCACGCTGGCTTCTGGTTGGTTGCCATGGAAGCCCTCAGGCCTGCCGCACGCCTTCATTTTCATAGTCATTAGAAACATTATTTTGGAGGAGCTGCATTTGACCATAAGCACAATAGACGGAATCGATGAACACAGGTCAATGAACTCCGTTCAATACATCTCACTAAACACACAAATACGAACAACAATATGGTCCGTGTTCAGCGGCCTGCCAGCATATGACTCCCGAGGGGATGCTGTTTTTGCTGTGCAGTGTTAAAACTCTTATGCAATTATGACCAGAATAGTTCCTGAGTATTGACTGGGTGTGAGGGACCAAGAGGGGTGAGGCGGGGCACTGCTCTGGGGATGACCCCTGCCACTCTCAGATTGATTGGGTGTGTCGGAGCAATTCCTGGCCAAATTACTCATTGGAGTGCATCGAGCCTGGGCCCCCATTATTAACTTACCCAGGCAGAGGGCACCGTAAATAGCCTGGAGTGGAGCCTCGTTGGGGGATACTGTGGAAATAAAGAGGGGAAAAGCAGCCTTGCTAAACTCAATTTGTAATCTAACCCTGGGCGCTGCCATCGATCGAGATGCTCTCCTGCACCAGCGAACAGGGAACGGCTCAGACTCCATCTCTTTATCACCCTCTCTCCTTTCCTCTCCTTTTCTCTCCCTCCTCTTAGAGATGGTCATGATACTGTCTGTCTTAGCTGGACACGCACTTACTCTCTGTCTCACTTTCTCTCTTTGCGTCTCCCTCTCCTCCCCCCTCTCTCTCTCTTTCTTCCTTTCTCTATATCTTTCTCACTCACTCACTCACTCACTCACTCACTCACTCACTCACACTGCAGAGATGGTTATTCAAGAGATTCAGCCCCTACACTGCAGACATGGCCATACAGCACATTGTTACCCTACAGACTGCCTCTACTATACAGGCCTGCTGGCTGGGTCTCAGGTGAGTCCATTCAGAATGCCTCTATCATCACCCAGTGTCCATGTGGCTTGTGTCCAGCCCTGTCCTATCTCTGTCTGTGTCTGACCCACGGGGTCATTGTCTCCCTCCAGGCCCTGAGGAGCAGAAAATACCTGTGGTCCTTTTGTAGCCAGGACAATGCAGCGCCAGGATGGGGAAGCTCTCCATTCTCTCCCTCTTTGTTTGATCTGAGCTCGATTGGCTCTGCCTGACAGGCGATACCTGTGTTAACTACCATCTGTCAGCTGAAAACTGTCTGAGTCCAGGGGCTCCTCCGAGCCAGAGAGGGGGTTTGCATGTCTTGGATGAAGTACCACGCCTCTGCCTGATTCCACAATCCCGCTCCGTAACTTCTGGGGTGGTCTCTATAGCTAAGGCAATGTACTGTTGCACTGTGTGAGGTGGGTTTGATTGAGAAGTGTCCTAGTCATGTCAACAGGGTGGGCCAAGAGCAATGTCTCTTCTCACCCTCCTCTCTGATCTCAGTCCAACAGCACTGATACTGTACACACCATCCATGATAAGAGAACTCGGTGTCAATGTAAGCATGGCATGGTAAACTATACATTGGCGTAATTGGCTGCCCAAACACAGCTTTGTTAAGCTGTTTGCCATATGGAGCTATAAAGGGCTTTTATATACATTATTCTATAAAAGGCTTTTATATACAATGTTCTAGAAAGGCTACAAGGCCAAGAGGCATAAGGGGGCAAAATCATGGCACTTTTTCAGTTAGGTAATGTAAAGAATACAGTCAAAATCATTTTATTAGATTTCTTAATTTTTTGCACAAAACCTCATATAATGGTAGGAGTATGTTCTCGTTTTAATGGCCTAACCTCCTGTTCAACTGCTAAGGGCTTTTTTCATCCCCATAAATTCAGTGCCCTTTGAAGAGGTTGACATTTTATTGGCTGACCTCCCAGAGGAAGAAGACACGTTCTTGGTTGTATTGGTGGACCCACCTGAGGGCTTACCATGCAGCTCCTACATCTTTGTTCCGATTTGGTGGTTGAAAAGAGAAGAGATGATTGTTGGTGGTAAAGATGTCTGTGAAATAAAATCCATCAAGATGTACAGTAATATCTCTCTTTCCATGTAGTCATTGTATTCTGTATGGTGATACTGTATGAGACTCTCTCTCTTTCCATGTAGTCAGTGTATTCTGTATGGTGATACTGTATGAATCTCTCTCCATGAAGTCAGTATATTCTGTGTGGTGATACTGTATGACTCTCTCAATGTAGTCAGTGTATTCTGTATGGTGATACTGTATGACTCTCTCTCTCCATGTAGTCAGTATATTCTGTATGGTGATACTGTATGACACTCTCAATGTAGTCAGTGTATTCAGTATGGTGATACTGTATGACTCTCTCTCCATGTAGTCAGTATATTCTGTATGGTGATACTGTATGACTCTCTCTCAATGTAGTCAGTGTATTCAGTATGGTGATACTGTATGACTCTCTCTCTCCATGTAGTCAGTGTATTCAGTATGGTGATACTGTATGACACTCTCTCAATGTAGTCAGTGTATTCTGTATGGTGATACTGTATGACTCTCTCTCTCCATGTAGTCAGTATATTCTGTATGGTGATACTGTATGACACTCTCAATGTAGTCAGTGTATTCAGTATGGTGATACTGTATGACTCTCTCTCCATGTAGTCAGTATATTCTGTATGGTGATACTGTATGACTCTCTCTCAATGTAGTCAGTATATTCTGTATGGTGATACTGTATGACTCTCTCTCAATGTAGTCAGTGTATTCAGTATGGTGATACTGTATGACTCTCTCTCTCCATGTAGTCAGTGTATTCTGTATGGTGATACTGTATGACTCTCTCCATGTAGTCAGTATATTCTGTATGGTGATACTGTATGACACTCAATGTAGTCAGTGTATTCAGTATGGTGATACTGTATGACTCTCTCTCCATGTAGTCAGTATATTCTGTATGGTGATACTGTATGACTCTCTCTCAATGTAGTCAGTGTATTCAGTATGGTGATACTGTATGACTCTCTCTCTCCATGTAGTCAGTGTATTCAGTATGGTGATACTGTATGACACTCTCTCAATGTAGTCAGTGTATTCTGTATGGTGATACTGTATGACTCTCTCTCTCCATGTAGTCAGTATATTCTGTATGGTGATACTGTATGACACTCTCAATGTAGTCAGTGTATTCAGTATGGTGATACTGTATGACTCTCTCTCCATGTAGTCAGTATATTCTGTATGGTGATACTGTATGACTCTCTCTCAATGTAGTCAGTGTATTCAGTATGGTGATACTGTATGACTCTCTCTCTCCATGTAGTCAGTGTATTCTGTATGGTGATACTGTATGACTCTCTCTCCCCATGTAGTCAGTGTATTATGTATGGTGATACTGTATGACTCTCTCCGTGTAGTAAGTGTATTCTGTGTGGTGATACTGTATGACACTCAATGTAGTCAGTATGGTGATACTGTATGACACGCTCTCAATGTAGTCAGTGTATTCAGTATGGTGATACTGGTGATACTGACACTCTCTCAATTAATTTTTATTAAAATTGTACCTTTATTTAACTAGGCAAGTCAGTTAAGAACAAATGCTTATTTTCAATGACGGCCTAGTGGGTTAACTGCCTGTTCAGGGGCAGAACGACAGATTTGTACCTTGTCAGCTCGGGGATTTGAACTTGCAACCTTCCGGTTACTAGTCCAACGCTCTAACCACTAGGCTACCCTGCCGCACCATACAGAATACACTGTAGTGATACTGTATGACTCTCTTTCTCAATGTCAGTGTCAGTGTATTCTGTATGGTGATACTGTATGACTCTCTCTCCATGTTGTCAGTGTGTTCTGTATGGTGATACTGTATGACTCTTTCTCTCCATGTAGTCAGTATATTCTGTATGGTGATACTGTATGACTCTCCATGTAGTCAGTATGGTGATACTGTATGACTCTCCATGTAGTCAGTGTATTCTGTATGGTGATACTGTATGACTCTCCATGTAGTCAGTGTATTCTGTATGGTGATACTGTATGACTCTCCATGTAGTCAGTGCATTCTGTATGACTCTCCATGTAGTCAGTATATTCTGTATGGTGATACTGTATTTTTTATTTTACCCCCCAATTTTGTGGTCCAATTGTTTTTTCATAAATTTTTTTAGTAGCTACTATCTTGTCTCATCGCTACAACTCCCGTATGGGCTCGGGAGAGACGAAGGTTGAAAGTCATGCGTCCTCCGATACACAACCCAACCAAGCCGCACTGCTTCTTACTGAATGACTATCTCTCTCCATGTAGTCAGTGTTGTTATGTATGGTGATACTGTATGACTCTCCATGTAGTCAGTGTATTCTGTATGGTGATACTGTATGACTCTCTCTCTCTCCATGTAGTCAGTGTATTCTGTATGGGGATACTGTATGACTCTCTCTCTCCATGTAGTCAGTGTATTATGTATGGTGATACTGTATGACTCTCTCTCCATGTAGTCAGTGTATTCTGTATGGTGATACTGTATGACTCTCTCTCTCCATGTAGTCAGTGTATTCTGTATGGTGATACTGTATGACTCTTTCTATGTAGTCGGTGTATTCTGTATGGTGATACTGTATGCCTCTCTCTCCATGTAGTCGGTGTATTCTGTATGGTGATACTGTATGCCTCTCTCTCCATGTAGTCGGTGTATTCTGTATGGTGATGCTGTATGGTGATACTGTATGACTCTCTCTCCATGTAGTCAGTGTGTTCTGTATGGTGATACTGTATGACTCTCTCCATGTAGTTAGTGTGTTCTGTATGGTGATACTGTATGACTCTCTCCATGTAGTCAGTGTATTCTGTATGATGATACTGTATGACTCTCTCCATGTAGTCAGTGTATTCTGTATGGTGATACTGTATGGTGATACTGTATGACTCTCTCTCTCCATGTAGTTAGTGTTTTCTGTATGGTGATACTGTATGACTCTCTCAATGTAGTCATTGTATTCTGTATGGTGATACTGTATGACTCTCTCTCCATGTAGTCAGTGTGTTCTGTATGGTGATACTGTATGACTCTCCATGTAGTCAGTGTATTCTGTATGGTGATACTGCATGGTGATACTGTATGAATCTCTCTCCATGTAGTCAGTGTATTCTGTATGGTGACTCTCTCTCCATGTAGTCAGTGTATTCTGTATGGTGACTCTCTCTCCATGTAGTCAGTGTATTCTGTATGGTGACTCTCCATGTAGTCAGTGTATTCTGTATGGGGATACTGTATGACTCGCTTTCCATGTAGTCAGTGTATTCTGTATGGGGATACTGTATGACTCGCTTTCCATGTAGTCAGTGTATTCTGTATGGTGATACTGTATGACTTTCTTTCCATGTAGTCAGTGTATTCTGTATGGTGATACTGTATGACTTTCTCTCTCCATGTAGTCAGTATATTCTGTATGGTGATACTATGACTCTCTCTCTCCATGTATTTAGTGTTTTCTGTATGGTGATACTGTATGACTCTCTCTCTCCATGTAGTCAGTGTATTCTGTATGGTGATACTGTATGGTAATACTGTATGACTCTCTCTCTCTCCATGTAGTCAGTGTATTCTGTATGGTAATACTGTATGACTCTCTCTCTTTCCATGTAGTCAGTGTGTTCTGTATGGTGATACTGTATGACTCTCTCTCTCTCCATGTAGTCAGTGTATTCTGTATGGTGATACTGTATGACTCTCTCAATGTAGTCAGTGTATTCTGTATGGTGATACTGTATGACTCCCATGTTTTATTGTTTCCATGTGTCCCATGCAGGCTTGTCTTGGGGAATAGCAGGGAATTGATCCCTAAAGAAACAGCCTGCTTCAACCTTTCATATCGGGTTAGCCAATCAGCACCCCCTGCTGCTCCAACTCTCTCACAGCTCTCACAGCCAGTCTCACTGGATTTTCAGTCAAATCTTTAGGAATACACACATACACTCTCATTCACACAATTCATTCATTTGAAATTACTTTCTCACAAGTCACGAGAGGCCAAGGATGTTGAGTGTCAGTCCCATAGTCTCTTGGTTGCTCAACGTGGGCTGTCGTTATTTATAGACAGGGTTAGACAGGCAATGAAGCCCATTCACTACAGGGATGAGGTAACCTTGACCGTTGCCCTTCGATTCATTTATTAGCATTAGCCATGGGAATGAGCCTGCTTGATTTGGGAGGTAATGTAGCAGATTGGGTTAATTAAGTGTTTGGTGCTAATTTACTGTAGAGGCAGTGACTTACTGTATTAAGTGAAGGGAGGTCCATTTTATAGAAGGCTCCCATTTCAGCCAACAAGACGTAGCCCACTCTCCCCTAATATACTTATATTTAATGGGTGTCTCTGCTTTTAGTTGTATGTCATACTCTCTCGTCATTTGATTTGTATGTTCTGGAAATGATTCACAATCAAATGCTAGGGGACGTTATTTTCAGCATGATTGCACTTTGTCAGGGGGCTGTGATTTAACGTCTCCCAGGTTTGGGGAATGTACGGGGTGTAAATGCTCTCAGATGGATCTGCTGCTGTTGCTGCTATGAGAGGAGGAGAGCAGAGGGGAGAGCAGAGAGGAGGAGAGCAGAGAGGAGGAGAGCAGAGAGGAGGAGAGCGGAGGGGAGGAGAGCAGAGGGGAGAGCAGAGGGGAGAGCAGAGAGGAGAGCAGAGGAGGAGAGCAGAGAGGAGGAGAGCAGAGGGGAGAGCAGAGGGGAGAGCAGAGGGGAGGAGAGCGGAGGAGAGCAGAGGGGAGGAGAGCAGAGGGGAGGAGAGCAGAGAGGAGGAGAGCAGAGAAGAGGAGAGCAGAGAAGAGGAGAGCAGAGAAGAGGAGAGCAGAGGGGAGGAGAGCAGAGAGGAGGAGAGCAGAGAGGAGGAGAGCAGAGAGGAGGAGAGCAGAGAGGAGGAGAGCAGAGAGGAGGAGAGCAGAGAGGAGGAGAGCAGAGAGGAGGAGAGCAGAGAGGAGGAGAGCAGAGGGGAGAGCAGAGGGGAGAGCAGAGGGGAGGAGAGCAGAGGGGAGGAGAGCAGAGAGGAGGAGAGCAGAGGGGAGAGCAGAGGGGAGAGCAGAGGGGAGGAGAGCAGAGAGGAGGAGAGCAGAGAGGAGGGGAGGAGAGCAGAGAGGAGGGGAGGAGAGCAGAGAGGAGGGGAGGAGAGCAGAGAGGAGGGGAGGAGAGCAGAGAGGAGGGGAGGAGAGCAGAGAGGAGGAGAGCAGAGGGGAGGAGAGCAGAGAGGAGGAGAGCAGAGAGGAGGGGAGGAGAGCAGAGAGGAGGAGAGCAGAGGGGAGAGCAGAGAGGAGAGCAGAGAGGAGGAGAGCAGAGAGGAGGAGAGCAGAGGGGAGGAGAGCAGAGGGGAGGAGAGCAGAGGGGAGGAGAGCAGAGAGGAGGAGAGCAGAGAGGAGAGCAGAGAGGAGAGCAGAGGGGAGAGCAGAGGGGAGGAGAGCAGAGAGGAGGAGAGCAGAGCAGAGAGGAGGAGAGCAGAGGGGAGAGCAGAGAGGAGAGCAGAGAGGAGGAGAGCAGAGAGGAGGAGAGCAGAGAGGAGGGGAGCAGAGCAGAGGGGAGGAGAGCAGAGGGGAGGAGAGCAGAGGGGAGAGCAGAGAGGAGGAGAGCAGAGAGGAGGAGAGCAGAGAGGAGGGGAGGAGAGCAGAGGGGAGGAGAGCAGAGGGGAGAGCAGAGAGGAGGAGAGCAGAGGGGAGAGCAGAGGGGAGAGCAGAGAGGAGGAGAGCAGAGAGGAGGAGAGCAGAGAGGGGAGGAGGAGAGCAGAGGGGAGGAGAGCAGAGGGGAGGAGAGCAGAGGGGAGAGCAGAGAGGAGGAGAGCAGAGAGGAGGAGAGCAGAGAGGAGGGGAGGAGAGCAGAGGGGAGGAGAGCAGAGGGGAGAGCAGAGAGGAGGAGAGCAGAGGGGAGAGCAGAGAGGAGGAGAGCAGTGGGAAGAGAGGAGGAGAGCAGTGGGAAGAGAGGAGGAGGGAAGAGAGGAGGAGAGGGAAGAGGAGAGGGAAGCAGATGGAAGAGAGGAGCTCTAACTCAACAAGGCTCTGCACTCTGACACGGGTCATTGGAGAACTCAAAGGGCTTGGAGGAAAATAAATGATTTACTCATTTCCATGGTTTATTTTTCTGTGTTAAGGTGGCCGGGAAAACCTGGCTCGCAGGCAGAACCAAACATGATGGATCAAACGACAAGGCAAATATACACACTCTCCTATAGACACATACTTTGGCACCGACTCACTCATTCTCACCTCCTGTACACAAAATATGTCTCTTTACCAGACGTAGACTTAAGGTAACCCACTCTGTCACACACGCACGCACACATGCACACACACACAGTTCCATTAACACACCATGCAGTAACACTCCAGTTCCCTTGACGCTGGCTCTTTTCTGAATCAACAGACAGATGAAAGGACAGGTTGGAACTGCGAGTCAGTCTGTTCTCTACTAATGACCCAACCTTATGGATGACTCATTACCGATAGTACACTGACTACTGCCTGGTTTTCTTAAAAGATGAATTTACCTTGGTCCAAGCCTGGCTGTCAACTTCGACTCGCCTTGCCACAATTGTTCTGTAGTAAACAACGTGCCTCCATGCCTGTTTGGATGTGTGAAAACGCTGGTACGTTCATGCATGTGGGGGTTTGAGAAAGAGGGGCTGTGTGAAGGAAAGGAAATAATCTGCTAACCAAGTGTATGTTATGGACCATGTAGACCAGCTGAATGACCCATAACCTTAGAATTAAATGGTGTCAGGCTCAGCACAAAGTCAGGTGACAGGTGTTAACATTAATCCTTTAACCAGCTCTCTCTCTGTCTCTCTCTGTCTCTCTCTCTGTCTCTCTCTGTGTCTCTCTCTGTGTGTCTCTCTCTCTGTCTCTCTCTCTCTCTCTGTCTCTGTCTGTCTCTTTCTCTCTCTCTCCTGTCTCTCTCCTGTCTCTCTCTCCTGTCTCTCTCTGTCTCTCTGTCTCTCTCTCTGTCTGTCTCTCTCTCTGTCTCTCTGTCTCTGTCTCTTTCTCTCTCTCTCCTGTCTCTATCTTCTGTCTCTCTGTCTGTCTCTCTGTCTCTCTGTCTCTTTCTCTCTCTCTCTGTATCTCTCTCTCAATTCAATTCAAGGGGCTTTATTGTCATGGGAAATGTGTTAACATTGCCAAAGCAAGTGAGGTAGATAATATACAAAAGTGAAATAAACAATAAAAATTAACAGTAAACATTACACATACAGAGGTTTCTCTCTATGTCTCTCTATGTCTCTCTCTCTCTCTCTGTCTCTCTCTCTATGTCTCTCTCGGTCTCTCTCTCTGTCTCTCTCACACACGTGTGTGTGTGTACCCCACCCTCCCCGTTTCCTCCAAAGTGCCAGTTAGCCACTCCTCTCTGACAGGGTGTGCTTGAAACGATTAGAAAGGGAAAAGTTCAAAAATGTCACCTGCCAAAAAGAGAAGAAAAGATAAAAAGCATAGTTCCTAGTTTCCTAGATTAAAAGCCCTAAATCATATCAGGTGTGCCATCAGTGTACGCTCAGCAGGCTCCTGGTGGCTGGCTGCACTTTCATTTCATGAATTTCCTCTTTCTTTTATTCTTTCTTCCTTCAGAGCGGCCTCTCTGACTAATCTGCCGGGGGAATAGGGGGTGCAGATGCCCGGGGCCAGGCAACGTAGGCGTGGGGAGGGGGGCACAGTGCCCGTAGATAGAGAGGCATGGTGAGTCACCCTGGGCTACTGCCAGCCCTCAGCTGCAGAGCTGGATCATTCATCACAGTGTGATGCTGGCACCACTAGCACCAGGCTGGCACCACTAGCACCAGGCTGGCAGCACTAGCACCAGGCTGGCAGCACTAGCACCAGGCTGGCAGCACTAGCACCAGGCTGGCAGCACTAGCACCAGGCTGGCAGCACTAGCACCAGGCTGGCAGCACTAGCACCAGGCTGGCAGCACTAGCACCAGGCTGGCAGCACTAGCACCAGGCTGGCAGCACTAGCACCAGGCTGGCAGCACTAGCACCAGGCTGGCAGCACTAGCACCAGGCTGGCAGCACTAGCACCAGGCTGGCAGCACTAGCACCAGGCTGGCAGCACTAGCACCAGGCTGGCAGCACTAGCACCAGGCTGGCAGCACTAGCACCAGGCTGGCAGCACTAGCACCAGGCTGGCAGCACTACAGCCAAGCAGGGGCAGGCAGCGGTGAGAGAGAATTAGGCTGCATTGACCTGGGGGTTTGTTTGTCTGTTAAGTATTCATGGAAGAGAGGAGGATGCAGCCACTCCCTTTCCTCACCATCTTACTGTACCAGCTCTCCCTCACGTATGTTCATTTATTCTAAAAGACAGATTGATAAAAGTCACATTCACACACACACACACACTCTTTGGTGGACCACATCATGCAGTATAGCGCAGTACATTATCACACACATACTTCTACTCTTGCATGTACAGTGGAGACACGTGTGAAACAGCATTACAGATGTTTCCAATCCGTTGTCCCAGTAATCCTCCTAACCACCTCAACTCTAGCCCTCCGACCGTGGGATGCTGTGGAAGGACAGTCCGTGTTGAGGGATGAAATGCCGCTGGCTGTGTGGTGTCTCTGTGTGTATCAGTGTGTTTATCATCTATAAGCATGGCCACATGGGTCCTTTTTTAAAATGAAAACCCCTGTTCCTCACTGTCTTGGTTTCGGGATTAGGAACAATGCTGCGTTGGCACTGGGCTTTCCCCTTTAGGACTGGTGGGGAAAAAGGGATGTTCTGTGTGCTCTCTCCCAGACTCTGTTGTGTGATATTATGATGACCGATGCCGAGCCTGACTGAGAGATCGGAACTAAAGAGAAGAGGCCTGATTTCAGATTGTGTGTAGATTAATGAGGGAAAAAAGCGTGGAATTTTTTGGTTTGAATTACGATTGAATCAATTTTAGAATAAGGCTGTAACGTAACAAAACGTGGAACAAGTCAAAGGGCCTGAATACTTTCTGAATGCACAGTATGTGGACCACATGCCACCACACTCCATTTCACGTTAGAATGTCATACGATTCATTTACCAGGGACCGTTGTGACACACAGAGACACATACAGTTACTCCCCTCTGAGTCAAGTACTGTATTGGTTGTCATGCCCACTTCTCTCCTACTATTCTGTGGATGAGCATCACATCTGTATACTGTAACTCTTTAGACCATAATGGCCATCATAAGACTCATTGTAGGACATTTGACTGATTCCTCTATGTCTGTGGTTGTTTCCGTCATCCCTCTTTCTAACTCAGCCCACACCCTTGTTGTACTGATAATAGGGCTGGCAAGCCTGTGTTACTCACTAGAGTGTTGAGGCTGAGTCACTGCTGCAGTTTTCTCCTCAGACCCCCTTACCCCTCTCTCCCCAGTGCAGCCCCCCACCCTTCTCTCTCCTCTGCAGGCCACCACACACCCTCTCTCTCCGCTGCAGGCCCCCACCCCTCTCTCCCCACTGCAGGCCACCACACACCCTCTCTCTCTCCCCTGCAGGCCCCCACCCTTCTCTCTCCTCTGCAGGGCCCCACCCCTCTCTCTCCGCTGCAGGCCTCCACCCCTCTCTCTCCGCCGCAGGCCCCCACTCCTCTCTCTCCGCTGCAGGCCCCCACCCCTCTCTCTCCGTTGCAGGCCTCCACCCCTCTCTCTCCGTTGCAGGCCCCCACCCCTCTCTCTCCGTTGCAGGCCCCCACCCCTCTCTCTCCGCTGCAGGCCTCCACCCCTCTCTCTCCGCCGCAGGCCCCCACCCCTCTCTCTCCGCCGCAGGCCCCCACCCCTCTCTCTCCGCCGCAGGCCCCCACCCCTCTCTCTCCGCCGCAGGCCCCCACCCCTCTCTCTCCCCTGCAGGCCCCCACCCCTCTCTCTCCGCTGCAGGCCCCCACCCCTCTCTCTCCGCTGCAGGCCCCCACCCCTCTCTCTCCGCTGCAGGCCCCCACCCCTCTCTCTCAGCTGCAGGCCACCACACACCCTCTCTCTCCGCTGCAGGCCACCACACACCCTCTCTCTCCGCTGCAGGCCCCCACACACCCTCTCTCTCCGCTGCAGGCCCCCACCCTTCTCTCTCAGCTGCAGGCCACCACACACCCTCTCTCTCCGCTGCAGGCCACCACACACCCTCTCTCTCCGCTGCAGGCCACCACACACCCTCTCTCTCCGCTGCAGGCCCCCACCCCTCTCTCTCCGCTGCAGGCCTCCACCCCTCTCTCTCCGCTGCAGGCCTCCACCCCTCTCTCTCAGCTGCAGGCCACCACACACCCTCTCTCTCCGCTGCAGGCCACCACACACCCTCTCTCTCCGCTGCAGGCCCCCACCCCTCTCTCTCCGCTGCAGGCCCCCACCCCTCTCTCTCCGCTGCAGGCCTCCACCCCTCTCTCTCCGCTGCAGGCCTCCACCCCTCTCTCTCCGCTGCAGGCCTCCACCCTTCTCTTCCCACTGCAGGCCCCAACCCCTCTCTCTCCGCTGCAGGCCCCAACCTTTCTCTTCCCGCTGCAGGCCACCACACACCCTCTCTCCCCCTACTGCAGGCCTGTCTGCCCACCACTTTCTCTCTAATCTCATCAATGGTGATTTCTGATACGGCAGAGAGAGCTTTTAAGGAGATGGTATAGAGGTTCTTCTACGTGAATGGGATGGGTGAGGATAGAGGATGGGGGAGGTGGAATAGAGTGGTGGGCTACGGAGTGAGATGCAGCTACTTCCTGTAATGGCCTGTGCCCCTTTCCTTTTAGTCCCCCCCTACCTGACCACTAATGAGCCTGAATAGACACCCTTTAGGGTTTATGATGCTGCGGTGTGTGTGTGTGTATGTGTGTGTGTGTGTGTGTGTGTGTGTGTGTGTGTCGCTGCACAGCTGGTCCCTTAGATGTATTGATATGTGTTTCAATCTGCCATACACATGCATTCATTCATGCACACACATTCCATTTTCTCTGTGTCTCTGTTCCATGCAGTGAACGGCTCCCTGCGGAGGGTCTGGACCTCTTTGTCTCTGAGTTAAGTGCCTCAATCTATTGGGTAGAGATGAGTGTCTCTCTCTGTCTATGTCTGTGGCTCTCTCTCCAACTCTCTCTCTCCAACTCTGTCCAACTCTCTCTCTCCAACTCTCTCTCCCTCTCTGTTTCTCTCTCTGTCTCCCTCTCTGTCTCCCTCTCTGTCTCCCTCTCTGTCTCCCTCTCTGTCTCCCTCTCTGTCTCCCTCTCTACACTGAAAACTGCAGTCAGGACAGTAGAGCTGAAACAGGACAGGTTGTTGTCAGATGTGTGAGATAAGATGAGTCCTGGAGGCTCCAGTTTCAATCAATCAGGGACTGAATTGATCCCCTGTTAAATAACGTGTCCAAAGATAAGCCGTTTACTTTAAACATCCAATGCATCTAAGTCCCACTGGGATAACCAGTGAAAAGTATTATTGTTGTACCATCACCATATCATATTATACACCATATTCACCATACCTTTAAACATTGTTAAGGTCTGGTGAATATTTATCACAGTGAAGGCCCATGGCGTGTACTATGGCTTGATGTATAGGCTCTGTTCACAGTGTGATATATCCTCTACTCTACTCTGTATTCTGTTTGGATATATCAGATAATATCTCCTGTGGGAATCTAGAATATTATGTTTGATAAAATCCCAGTTTAAAATGGACCCAAAGAAAGAGTGTCCGTTGCGATGGGTCCGTCTATAAAGAGAGAGAGAGTGGGGAAGAAAAGTGAGAGAATGATGGAGAGCTCACACTCAGGTACGTTTCCATAGAGAGCATGGAGGCCAGGGCCTAGTTACTGTAACTGGGAGTTATGGGGCAGGAGAGGTGGAGGTCATACTGGGGTTAATGGGCTCTGTATCCACATGGAACCAACTCAGGAATCAGAGCAGAGCAGGGCTCCCCAAAGCCTGGTGAGAGAACCTGTAGGTCTGTGCTGCAGACACCTGCTCCACAGGACGTTTGGTCATTCATCATCATTATCTGGACAAACAAACTACTATTTTCATCATTCTGCCCATATGTGAATATTTCCATGTGTGATGAATCAACAAACTTACAAACCACTGTTTGTAGAAATTCAAAGAAGAAATCATGGTATACATGTTTACTATATTTACAACAAGAAATGTGAATTATTATGTGGATTATAATTAATGGAGATTGTTGGAGGGGTTGATACATTTCTCATAAGAGAAAATCAAGTCAGAAATTTCAGTGGAAATTACACTGAATTGTGCCTTTTTAAACTGAATTAGGTGCCTTTTTAAACCTCAAATACTCTACTAAGTTAAAACTTCCTGGGTTGCAGGAAAGTTCTCCTGTAACAGGGTTTGTTATGGTTATGAGGTTTAGGGGGTGTAGCTTTCCATCACTCGTATCATTGTGGGAGTTTTGGGGCCTAGATTACATACACAGATTAGAGAGTGCATCCAAAACTCATAAACAGCTATTTTGTGTTGAGGATACCCAAAGCACTGGGGAAATAAACAAACACACGCTAGCTGTCACCTCTGTTTCTAACAGCAAACAGACTGGAGGAGCTGTCTGACAGGGTTATTATGATGCTCGACTGACGACAAGGGTGGAGAGTTGAATGGGGTCAACGAGGGTTTCCTTTCACAGATGTCACAGGGATAGGTGCCATAAACATATACACTGCACAGAAATACACACATGTATTCTGTATTTAGACACTGCACAGAAATACACACATGTATTCTGTATTTAGACACTGCACAGAAATACACACATGTATTCTGTATTTAGACACTACACACACACACACACACACACACACACACGCACACACACACACGTAGGCCTACATTCTGTATTTAGACACTACATACACTCACATACATACACTCACATACATACATACACACACACACACATTTTTAGAGAGAAGGGAGGGATATGAATGGTTTCCAGGTGTGGGCCTCTCTCCCAGGTCTATCGTAAACACCATGTCTCCTGGAGAACAGGTTTACAAGGCTCTGCTGAGGCTCGGAGGTTCTGACCCTAGTCTGAGGGCAGCCTGATGGCTGATGTCCTTTTCAGATCAGGTGAGAGCAGAGCAGAAAGATGTGATCTCTGCTCACTGCAGTAATTCACATCAGGCAGCCCAGTCCAGTCTAACATATTTATGGCTGATATTGTGCTGTAAAACTGTAATCTCTAAGGCGTACTGTACAGTGTGTGTGCTTGTGACAGCAGATGTTTCATTTAGTGTGACAGATCTCAAGTTCAAGCTGGACCTAATCTCT
>NC_092158.1:83307527-83535027 GCF_045791955.1 Oncorhynchus clarkii lewisi
ACTGCTCTGAGGCTTGGAAACACTGTCACCACCCATAAATCCACTATAATTGAGAATTTCAATAAGCATTTCTCTACGGCTGGCCATGCTTTCCACCTGGCTACCCCTACCCCGGTCAACTGCCCGGCACCCTCCACAGCAATCCGCCAAAGACCCCACCATTTCTCCTTCACCCAAATCCAGATAGCTGATGTTCTGAAAGAGCTGCAAAATCTGGACCCCTACAAATCAGTCGGGCTAGACAATCTGGACCCTCTCTTTCTAAACTTATCTGCCGAAATTATTGCAACCCCTATTACTAGCCTGTTTAACCTCTCTTTTGTATCGTCTGAGATTCCCAAAGATTGGAAAGCTGCCGCGGTCATCCCCCTCTTCAAAGGGGGTGACACTCTAGATGCAAACTGCTACAGACCTATATCTATTCTACCCTGCCTTTCTAAGGTCTTTGAAAGCCAAGTTAACAAACAGATTACCAAACATTTTGAATCCCACCGTACCTTCTCCGCTATGCAATGGTTTCAGAGATGGTCATGGGTGCACCTCAGCCACGCTCAAGGTTCTAAACGACATCATAACCGCCATCGATAAGAGACATTACTGTGCAGCCGTATTCATCGACCTGGCCAAGGCTTTCGACTCTGTCAATCACCACGGACTCGACAGCCTTGGTTTCTCAAATGATTGCCTCGCCTGGTTCAGTGTGTCAAATCGGAGGGCCTGTTGTTCAGACCTCTGGCAGTCTCTATGGGGGTACCACAGGGTTCAATCCTCAGGCCGACTCTCTTCTCTGTATATATCAATGACGTTGCTCTTGCTGCTGGTGATTCTCTGATACACCTCTATGCAGACGACATCATTCTGTATACTTCTGGCCCCTTATTGTACAATGTGTTAACTAACCTCCAGACGAACTTAAATGCCATACAACTCTCCTTCCGTGGCCTCCAACTGCTCTTAAACGCAAGTAAAACTAAATGCATGCTATTCAACCGATCACTGCCCGCACCTGCTCGCCCGTCCAGCATCACTACTCTGGACTGCTCTGACTTAGAATACGTGGACAACTACAAATACCTAGGTGTCTGGTTAGACTGTAAACTCTCCTTCCAGACTCACATTAAGCATCTCCAATCCAAAATTAAATGTAGAATCGGCTTCCTATATCGCAATAAAGCATCCTTCACTCATGCTGCCAAACATACCCTCATAAAACTGACCATCCTACCGATTCTCGACTTCAGTGATGTCATCTATAAAATATCCTTCAACACTCTACCCAACAAACTGGATGCAGTCTATCACAGTGCTATCCGTTTTGTCACCAAAGCCCCATATACTACCCACCATTGCGACCTGTACGCTCTCGTTGGTTGGCCCTCGCTTCATACTCGTCGCCAAACCCACTGTCTACAGGTTATCCACCATAGCAGCACCCACTCGTAGCACGCGCTCCAGCAGTTATATCTCACTGGTTACCCCCAAAGCCAATTCCTCCTTTGGTCGTCTTTCCTTCCAGTTCTCTGCTGCCCATGACTGGAACGAACTGCAAAAATCTCTGAAGCTGGAGACTCACATCTCCCTCACTAGCTTTAAGCGCCAGCTGTCAGAGCAGCTCACAGATCACTGCACCTGTACATAGCCCATCTGTAAACAGCCCATCTATCTACCTACCTCATCCCCATACTGTATTTATTTATTTATCTTGCTCCTTTGCACCCCAGTATCTCTACTTGCACATTCATCTTCTGCACATCTACTATTCCAGTGTTTAATTGCTATATTGTAATTACTTTGCCAACATGGCCTATTTATTGCCTTAACTCCCTTATCTTACCTCATTTGCACTCACTGTATATAGACTTTTTGTTTTATTTTGTTTTACTGTATTATTGACTATGTTTTGTTTATCCATGTGTTGTATGTGTCTAATTGCTATGCTTTATCTTGGCCAGGTCGCAGTTGCAAATGAGAACTTGTTCTCAACTAGCCTACCTGGTTAAATTAAGGTGAAATAAAAATAGGTATGTAGAACAAGTTGATATGGTTTTCATAAAGGTTCAGTACCAAGTCAGAAACACAGGTCTGTATATAATCCACTTTAGAGTTTGGCGATGAGGACACCAAGGGCTGACAGCTGCACTACACTTGTTCCTCACAGTTTATGGTCATGTAAACTATATTGAACCAAATTATAGATGCAACATGCAACAATCTCAAGATTTCACCGAGTTACAGTTACAGCCAATCAGAATGAGTGTTTTGACACAAAGTGCTTGATTACAGACAGACACTCCTCAGTTTTATCAGCTGGTCTGCTGTTTTTAGTCCGGTTGTGCGTACTGCCAAATTCTCTAAAATGACCGAGGCAGCTTCTCTGGCAACAGCTCTGGTGGACAATCCTGCAGTCAGCATGCCAATTGCACACTCCCTCAACTTGAGACATCTGTGGCATTGTATTGTGTGACAAAACTGCACATTTTAGAGTGGCCTTTTCATAGTCCCCACTACAAGGCGCACCTGTGTAATGATTATGCTGTTTAATCAGCTTCTTAATATGTCACACCTGTCAGGGGGATGGATTATCTTGGCAAAGTAGAAATGCTCACTAACAGGGATGTAAACAAATTTGTGCACAAAATTTGAGAGAAATAAGCTTTTTGTGCGTATGGAACATTTCTGGGATGTTTTATTTCAGCTCATGAAACATGGAACTAGCACTTTATATGTTGCAATTCTATTTTTGTTCAGTGTAAATTACTAGACCAGAGGCAGGTTCAATTCCAAAACTCAAATTCTGATCTTTGTGACAGATCCCCTCCTTCAGATAAGATCTTGTCTTATCATCTCTGGGTTTCTCTTATTTGTCATGGCAATAGAGTAAAATATTGCTTTATTTGGTGTTTGTATTGCAGTCTAGGCCATGCCGTGATCAAGACACTCAGGGCCACTGATACATGGGAAGCATCTACTCTCTCAGATTTGCTATTTCCTTCCTTCCTTCCTTCCTCTCAGTTCTCCATCCACCCTGCCATTAAGCTGACCTGACGGCTGGGCCCTTTCTACACAGCCCCCACGGCCCTGCCCATTACAGAGGTCACCAGAGGTCGTTCTGGAGGTCGTTATGAACCAAAGACAGACCGACGACCAGGGGCAATCCACCACACGTACCTACGGGGCAGTGGCAGGAAGACCAACAGGATATGGGTCTGCGGTGAGGGGAGGGGAGAACCCTAACTACACCTATATTTGTTTTGGATCGTTCAGAGGAAGGAAAGGCTCAGATGTAATGGTTTGTTTACTGGTTCTGAAATGTCCCTCCGCTGGAATCACATAATTGCCCCATGACTCGATCAATCAAGGTATGAAACAAGGGTCTGCAGGTTAAGTAAACATATTAATAGTTTTAGATTTCTGCTCTCTTTCCTCTGCCATGGGAAACATCAACAGTTTAGAGAGACTGAGTTATGGAGGCCCAGTGAAGAACGTTGTTTGTTTATTGAATAAATGAAAGTGATTGCATTGAACAAGCAGAGCAACTACCAGACACTGTTATGATTCATGGCACAGAGAGGCTTTTAGATTCCTCTCCAATTAAGGATATGGAAAGCTACAGTGCACCCTCCACTCCCTCCACTCCCTCTACCATCCACTCCCTCTACCATCCACTCCCTCTACCATCCACTCCCTCCACTCCCTCTACCCTCCACTCCCTCTACCCTCCACTCCCTCCACTCCCTCTACCCTCCACTCCCTCTACCCTCCACTCCCTCTACCCTCCACTCCCTCCACCCTCCACTCCCTCCCTTCACTCTCCACTCCCTCCCTTCACTCTCCACTCCCTCCCTCCCTCCACTCTCCACTCCCTCCCTCCACCCTCCACTCCCTCCCTCCACTCTCCACTCCCTCCACCCTCCACTCCCTCTACACTCCACTCCCTCCACTCTCCACTCCCTCCAACCTCCACTCCCTCCACCCTCCACCCTCCACTCCTTCCTCCCTCCACCCTCCGCCCCCTCCACTCCGTCCACCCTCCACTTTGTCCGCTCCCTTCCTCCCTCCACCCTCCGCCCCCTCCACTCCTTCCACCCTCCACTCCGTCCACCCTCCGCCCCCTCCACTCCGTTCACCCTCCACTTTGTCCACCCTCCACTTTGTCCACTCTCCGCTCCCTTCCTCCCTCCACCTTCCACTCCCTCCACCCTCCGCCCCCTCCACTCCTTCCACCCTCCACTCCGTCCACCCTCCACTCCTTCCACCCTCCACTCCGTCCACCCTCCACTCCTTCCACCCTCCACTCTGTCCACTCTCCGCTCCCTTCCTCCTCCGCTCCCTCCACCATTCCCCCAGTCATCACTAGATTTACAGCGACATCATTACAGTGTTGCATTTTTCCACTAAGGCATTTTCTGAAACTGTAAAACAAGAAAAGGAGCAGCTACAATCTAGCCTTACAAGCCAAACAGGGTGTTACATGTCAGCTGCTGTCAGCCATACATCCTGCTGCATGGTCTTTATAAGGATTTGCCTCAGTGCTGTTCCGTGTGAACCTGATAGGACACCTTATAAATTCAGCCTGAAGATTAAGCTCCACAATAAACTACACATTACCATAGTACAGACCAGTCATTAGGCATCCTGCTCCCTCTCCCTGTATACTGTAACCACAGGGCTGGCATGGCTCTCACACACCTCCTTCCTAATGACTTTCCCAGATAGAAGAGCGGCCCTAGCTGCTGTTTAATTGGAAGCGTTGCTATTTTTAAACTAAACAGACCATAGCTCCAGCTGAACATGATATGGAACGTTGTGGTGTAATAATGTTATATGATGTACTGTTTTAAATTTTGTTTTATATGTAACGTAGGTACTATAATGTGTTTGGACCCCAGGAAGAGAAGCTGCAGCTAATGGGGATCCCTAATAAATACATATACAAAATGGTACAGTACTGTACACACAGCGGAGTGACTGATGCTGGTGGCTTCAGTCTGGCCCAGATCACAGTCTGGTATAGTACACAGTCTGGTATAGTACACAGTCTGGTATAGTACACAGTCTGGTATAGTACACAGTCTGGTATAGTACACAGTCTGGTATAGTACACAGTCGGGTATAGTACACAGTCTGGTATAGTACACAGTCTGGTATAGTACACAGTCTGTTATAGTACACAGTCTGGCCCAGTACACAGTCTGGTATAGTACATAGTCTGGTATAGTACACAGTCTGTTATAGTACACAGTCTGGCCCAGTACACAGTCTGGTATAGTACACAGTCTAGTATAGTACACAGTCTGGTATAGTACACAGTCTGGTATAGTACACAGTCGGGTATAGTACACAGTCGGGTATAGTACACAGTCTGGTATAGTACACAGTCTGGTATAGTACACAGTCTGGTATAGTACACAGTCTGTTATAGTACACAGTCTGGCCCAGTACACAGTCTGGTATAGTACACAGTCTGGTATAGTACACCGTCGGGTATAGTACACAGTCTGGTATAGTACACAGTCTGGTAAAGTACACAGTCTGGTATAGTACACAGTCTGGTATAGTACACAGTCTGTTATAGTACACAGTCTGGCCCAGTACACAGTCTGGTATAGTACACAGTCTGGTATAGTACACAGTCTGGTATAGTACACAGTCGGGTATAGTACACAGTCTGGTATAGTACACAGTCTGGTATAGTACACAGTCTGGTATAGTACACAGTCTGGTATAGTACACAGTCTGGTATGGTACACAGTCTGGTATAGTACACAGTCTGGTATAGTATACAGTCTGGTATAGTACACAGTCTGGCCTGTTATACAGTCTGGTATAGTATACAGTCTGGTAGAATATACAGTCTGGCCTGTTATACAGTCTGGCCTGTTATACAGTCTGGCCTGTTAAACAGTCTGGCCTATTATACAGTCTGGCCTATTATACAGTCTGGTCTAGTATACAGTCTGGTATAATATACAGTCTGGTAGAACATACAGACTGGCCTAGAATCCTGTCTGGTCTAGCATCCAGTCTGGCCTAGTATCCAGTCTGGCTGAGTATACAGTCTGGTATTGTATACAGTCTGGTCTAGTATACAGTCTGGTCTAGTATACAGTCTGGTCTAGTATACAGTCTGGTGTAGTATGCAGTCTGGTCTAATATACAGTCTGGTTGAGTACACAGTCTGGTCAAGTGTACAGTCTGGTTGAGTGTACAGTCTGGTACAGTCTGGTCGAGTGTACAGTCTGGTCGAGTGTACAGTCTGACCTAGTATCCAGTCTGACCTAGTATCCAGTCTGACCTAGTATCCAGTCTGACCTAGTATACAGTCTGGCCGAGTGTACAGTCTGGCCGAGTGTACAGTCTGGCCGAGTGTACAGTCTGGCCGAGTGTACAGTCTGGCCGAGTGTACAGTCTGGCCGAGTATACAGTCTGGCCGAGTATACAGTCTGGCCTAGGATACAGTCTGGTCTGGTACACAGTCTGGTCTAGTATACAGTTTGGTCTACTATACAGTCTCATGTAGTTTACAGTCTGGTATAGTATACAGTCTAGTAGAGTATACAGTCTGTTGTAGTTTACATTCTGGTAGAGTATACAGTCTGTTGTAGTTTACATTCTGGTAGAGTATACAGTCTGTTGTAGTTTACATTCTGGTGTAGTATACAGTCTGGTGTAGTTTACAGTCTGGTATAGTTTACAGTCTCGTGTAGTTTACAGTCTGGTATAGTATACAGTCTAGTAGAGTATATAGTCTGTGGTTGTTTACATTCTGGTAGAGTATACAGTCTAGTAGAGTATACAGTCTGGTAGTGTATACAGTCTGGTAGTGTATACAGTCTGGTGTAGTTTACAGTCTGGTGTAGTTTAGTCTGGTGTAGTTTACAGTATGGTGTAGTTTACAATCTGATAGAGTATACAGTCTGGCCTAGTATACAGTCTGGTAGAGTATACCGTCTGACCAAGTATACAGTCTGGTAGAGTAAACAGTCTGGTCTAGTATACAGTCTGGTCTAGTATACAGTCTGGTCTAGTATACAGTCTGGCCTAGTATACAGTCTGGCCTAGTATACAGTCTGGCCTAGTATACAGTCTGGCCTAGTATACAGTCTGGTAGAGTATTCAGTCTGGTAGAGTATACCGTCTGACCAAGTATACAGTCTGGTAGAGTAAACAGTCTGGTCTAGTTAACACTCTGGTACAATATACAGACTGGTACAGTATACAGTCTGACCTAGTATCCAGTCTGTCCGAGTATACAGTCTGTCCGAGTATACAGTCTGGCCTAGTATACAGTCTGGCCTAGTATACAGTCTGGCCTAGTATACAGTCTGGTAGAGTATACAGTCTGGTAGAGTATACCGTCTGGTAGAGTATACAGTCTGGTCTAGTATACAGTCTGGTCTGGTCTATTATACAGTCTCGTTTAGTTTACAGTCTGGTATAGTATACAGTCTAGTAGAGTATACAGTCTGTTGTAGTTTACATTCTGGTAGAGTATACAGTCTGTTGTAGTTTACATTCTGGTAGATTATACAGTCTGGTGTAGTTTGCAGTCTGGTAGAGTATATAGTCTGTTGTAGTTTGCAGTCTGGTAGAGTATATAGTCTGTGGTCGTTTACATTCTGGTAGAGTATACAGTCTGTTGTAGTTTACAGTCTGGTCTAGTATACAGTCTGGTCTAGTATACAGTCTGGTCTAGTATACAGTCTGGTAGAGTATTCAGTCTGGTTGAGTATGCCGTCTGACCAAGTATCCAGTCTGGTAGAGTATCCAGTCTGTCCTAGTATCCAGTCTGACCTAGTATCCAGTCTGACCTAGTATTCAGTCTGGCCTAGTATACAGTCTGGCCTAATATACAGTCTGGTCTAGTATTCAGTCTGGTAGAGTATACCGTCTGGTCTAGTTAACACTCTGGTAGAGTATACAGACTGGTACAATATACAGACTGGTACAGTATACAGTCTGACCTAGTATCCAGTCTGGCCTAGTATACAGTCTGGCCTAGTATACAGTCTGGCCTAGTATACAGTCTGGCCTAGTATACAGTCTGGCCTAGTATACAGTCTGGTCTGGTATACAGTCTGTTATTGTACACAGTCTGGTCTAGTATACAGTCTGGTCTACTATACAGTCTCGTGTAGTTTACAGTCTGGTATAGTATACAGTCTAGTAGAGTATACAGTCTATTAGAGTATACAGTCTGTTGTAGTTTACATTCTGGTAGAGTATACAGTCTGTTGTAGTTTACATTCTGGTAGATTATACAGTCTGGTAGAGTATACAGTCTGGTAGAGTATACAGTCTGGTAGAGTATACAGTCTGGTAGAGTATACAGTCTGGTAGAGTATACTGTCTGGTGTAGTTTACAATCTGGTGTAGTTTATAGTCTGGTGTAGTTTACAGTCTGGTAGAGTATACAGTGTAGTCTGGTATACAGTCTGGTCTGGTATACAGTCTGTTGTAGTTTACATTCTGGTAGAGTATACCGTCTGTTGTAGTTTACAGTCTGGTAGAGTATACAGTCTGTTGTAGTTTACATTCTGGTAGAGTATACCGTCTGTTGTAGTTTACATTCTGGTAGAGTATACAGTCTGTTGTAGTTTACATTCTGGTAGATTATACAGTCTGGTAGAGTATAAAGTCTGGTAGAGTATACAGTCTGGTAGAGTATACAGTCTGGTAGAGTATACAGTCTGGTAGAGTATACAGTCTGGTAGAGTATACTGTCTGGTCTAGTATACAGTCTGGTCTAGTATACAGTCTGGTCCGGTATACAGTCTGGTCTAGTATACAGTCTGGTCCAGTATACAGTGTGTTATTGTACACATTCTGGTCTAGTATACAGTCTGGCCTAATATACAGTCTGGTCTAGTATTCAGTCTGGTAGAGTATACAGTCTAGTAGAGTATACAGTCTAGTAGAGTATACTGTCTGGTGTAGTTTACAATCTGGTGTAGTTTATAGTCTGGTGTGGTTTACAGTCTGGTAGAGTATACCGTGTAGTCTGGTTTACAGTCTGGTCTGGTATACAGTCTGGTCTGGTATACAGTCTGGTCTGGTATACAGTCTGGTCTGGTATACAGTCTGTTCTAGTATACAGTCTGGTCCAGTATACAGTCTGGTCTAGTATACAGTCTGGTCCAGTATACAGTGTGTTATTGTACACATTCTGGTCTAGTATACAGTCTGGTCTAGTAACAGTGTGTTATTGTACACATTCTGGTCTAGTATACAGTCTGGTCTAGTATACAGTCTGGATACAGTCTGGTGTAGTTTACAGTCTGGATACAGTCTGGCAGAGTACACAGTCTGGCAGAGTACACAGTCTGGCAGAGTACACAGTCTGGCAGAGTACACAGTCTGGCAGAGTACACAGTTTGTTAATGTACACCGTCTGGTCTGGTCTAGTATAAAGTCTGGTCTAGTATACAGTCTGGTCTAGTATACAGTCTGCTATAGTATACAGTCTGGTAGAGTGTACAGTCTGGTAAAGTGTACTTCACTGACATCAGAACCCTCCAGTTTGGTGCCAACCCCTTCATTTCACCCATCTCAATCCCAATCCTTCCCCCTAGTAGGGCTCCTTTGTCAGGGTTGTGTAGGCTGTGAGGTCGGCCTGATTTATCTGGCTGTCTCTGGGGCTTCCTGAGGTGATCAGTGTGCCTGTGCCATGGAGAGGAATTAAACGCTGTCATCACCCTCTCCTCCGCAGAGCACAACACTTCATCAACCAGACATCAGGACCCAGCGTTCCCCCAGTGAATAGAAACACACCAGAGCCAGACAGACATGTAACTCCTTTTTTATGTGTCTGCCTGCTAGACTGTCTGCCTGTCTGTCTGCCTGTCTGTCTGCCTGTCTTCCAGCCTGTTTGTCTGTCGCTGGGAAACCAGTGAAATAAGAACACACCTGATAAGTCATGATCTCTTTCACAACACTAATTTCTCCTCTTCTACTTCCCTTGTGGTTCTTTTCAGATGTTGGAGGTGGGTTTATAGGAGGAAAGGAGGGAGAGGTGTCAGTGTGTATGGTAGTTTCCACAGAGAGGCAGAGCTCTGGGCCAGGTGTTAGTGTCACACCAGACTATCCAGCTCATCACTCTCTGGCCAGCAAAACTTTAATGACACTACAGCCATTATGTTGAACTGAAGCCTCACATGACCCCAGTTTACACTGGCCTGCTGTTCTGAATCCAGAGGTGCACCATCTGGTGCAGTGGTTCTCAAATCTCTCCTCAGGGATGCCCAGGCTGTTCATTATGCTATGGTAGCCCTGATGTAGTGTAACCGGTGTGAAATGGCTAGCTAATTAGCTGTGCGCGCTTGTAGCATTTCAATCGGTGACGTCACTCGCTCTAAGACCTTGAAGTAGTTTCCCTTGCTCTGGCTTTTGTGGAGTGAATGGTAACAATGCTTAGTGGGAGGCAGTTGTTGATGTGTGCAGAGGGTCCCTGGTTCGAGCCCAGGTTGGGGCAAGGAGAGGGACTGTTACACTAGCTCACCTGATTAATCTAATCAAGGGCATGATGATTAGTTGACAAGTTGAATCAGGTGTGCTAGCTCTGGATTAGAGCAAATACATAGAACCGCTGAGTGGCTCTGAGGAGAGGTCTGAGAACCACTGATATAGTGGATCTGTGGAGAGGTCTGAGAACCACTGATATAGTGGATCTGAGGAGAGGTCTGAGAACCACTGATATAGTGGATCTGAGGAGAGGTCTGAGAACCACTGATATAGTGGATCCGTGGAGAGGTCTGAGAACCACTGATATAGTGGATCTGTGGAGAGGTCTGAGAACCACTGATATAGTGGATCTGAGGAGAGGTCTGAGAACCACTGATCTAGTGGATCTGGGGAGAGGTCTGAGAACCACTGATCTAGTGGATCTGGGGAGAGGTCTGAGAACCACTGATCTAGTGGATCTGGGGAGAGGTCTGAGAACCACTGATCTAGTGGATCTGAGGAAAGGTCTGAGAACCACTGATATAGTGGATCTGAGGAGAGGTCTGAGAACCACTGATATAGTGGATCTGAGGAGAGGTCTGAGAACCACTGATATAGTGGATCTGAGGAGAGGTCTGAGAACCACTGATATAGTGGATCTGTGGAGAGGTCTGAGAACCACTGATACAGTGGATCTGTGGAGAGGTCTGAGAACCACTGATACAGTGGATCTGTGGAGAGGTCTGAGAACCACTGATACAGTGGATCTGTGCAGAGGTCTGAGAACCACTGATATAGTGGATCTGTGCAGAGGTCTGAGAACCACTGATATAGTGGATCTGTGAAGAGGTCTGAGAACCACTGATATAGTGGATCTGTGGAGAGGTCTGAGAACCACTGATATAGTGGATCTGAGGAGAGGTCTGAGAACCACTGATATAGTGGATCTGTGGAGAGGTCTGAGAACCAATGATATAGTGGATCTGAGGAGAGGTCTGAGAACCAATGATATAGTGGATCTGTGGAGAGGTCTGAGAACCACTGATATAGTGGATCTGTGGAGAGGTCTGAGAACCACTGATATAGTGGATCTGTGGAGAGGTCTGAGAACCACTGATATAGTGGATCTGTGGAGAGGTCTGAGAACCACTGATATAGTGGATCTGTGGAGAGGTCTGAGAACCACTGATATAGTGGATCTGAGGAGAGGTCTGAGAACCACTGATATAGTGGATCTGTGGAGAGGTCTGAGAACCACTGATATAGTGGATCTGTGGAGAGGTCTGAGAACCACTGATATAGTGGATCTGTGGAGAGGTCTCAGAACCACTGATCTAGTGGATCTGGCCTGTTGTAAGGCACTCTAAGCCCAAGTTTCAGATGCTATTCCCAATGCCAAGAAATGCTTTCCTCCATCTATCTCTCCCATAGTAGACCTCCTTAACGTTCATATAGAAGTACCTTTCTCATGTAATTGATTTAAACCGTTTCAGTATGCAATGTAATCGTATAGGAGCTGCGCTCTGTAAGATGGTAAGTGGTTGGGCATATTGAAAGAAGCTTGAAGGAATGAAAGATAAATTAAATTCTTTGTTGCCATTTTTCCATAGGAAATGAAAGATGACCTTTGATTCAAACGCTCTAACTCTTTGTAGTGTTACAGCTGGGATTTCTCTGTCAAGGCACTCTCTTCCAGGTGTCAGAATATGAACTATTAACGTTTTTTAGTGTTCCCCACTTGCATCCAGGGCTCTGATTCAAGTCAGACATGAATTCAAAACATGTGACAAACAACCACCCACACACACACAGCCCCCAACGCCATAAAAATACTTTTAGCATTTTCACCTCATTGTTTGGAAGCTTTCCCAGGCTGTAATTCATCTCACTGTTAACTAATGTAGACCTATAACTGTCTGCAGGACTGAGGGGCCAGGTAACACATGTGTATATGTCATGTGTGGATGCTGGGCGTGTCTCAGGCTGGCTCTAGATGTTACGTAGGTCTCAGGGCTGTGAGTAAGTACAAAAGTGATGTGATTGTGGCTAGGACTGGAGAGAGGGAGGGTAGATTATTTTTCAAGGATTTTACCCTCCTGTTTAAATGTCACACCGGTGGGTTGTTGACAACCTTTTCCTCCGCTCTGTTTGACATCTGTCTCTCCTCCCCTCTGTTTGACGTCTGTCTCTCCTCCCCTCTGTTTGACGTCTGTCTCTCCTCCCCTCTGTTTGACGTCTGTCTCTCCTCCCCTCTGTTTGACGTCTGTCTCTCCTCCGCTCTGTTTGACATCTGTCTCTCCTCCCCTCTGTTTGACGTCTGTCTCTCCTCCCCTCTGTTTGACGTCTGTCTCTCCTCCCCTCTGTTTGACGTCTGTCTCTCCTCCCCTCTGTTTGACATCTGTCTCTCCTCCCCTCTGTTTGACATCTGTCTCTCCTCCCCTCTGTTTGACGTCTGTCTCTCCTCCCCTCTGTTTGACATCTGTCTCTCCTCCCCTCTGTTTGACGTCTGTCTCTCCTCCCCTCTGTTTGACGTCTGTCTCTCCTCCCCTCTGTTTGACGTCTGTCTCTCCTCCCCTCTGTTTGACATCTGTCTCTCCTCCCCTCTGTTTGACGTCTGTCTCTCCTCCCCTCTGTTTGACGTCTGTCTCTCCTCCCCTCTGTTTGACGTCTGTCTCTCCTCCCCTCTGTTTTACGTCTGTCTCTCCTCCCCTCTGTTTGACGTCTGTCTCTCCTCCCCTCTGTTTGACGTCTGTCTCTCCTCCCCTCTGTTTGACGTCTGTCTCTCCTCCACTCTGTTTGACGTCTGTCTCTCCTCCCCTCTGTTTGACGTCTGTCTCTCCTCCCCTCTGTTTGACGTCTGTCTCTCCTCCCCTCTGTTTGACGTCTGTCTCTCCTCCCCTCTGTTTTACGTCTGTCTCTCCTCCCCTCTGTTTGACGTCTGTCTCTCCTCCCCTCTGTTTGACGTCTGTCTCTCCTCCCCTCTGTTTTAGGTCTGTCTCTCCTCCACTCTGTTTTACATCTGTCTCTCCTCCCCTCTGTTTGACGTCTGTCTCTCCTCCCCTCTGTTTTACGTCTGTCTCTCCTCCCCTCTGTTTGACGTCTGTCTCTCCTCCCCTCTGTTTGACGTCTGTCTCTCCTCCCCTCTGTTTGACGTCTGTCTCTCCTCCCCTCTGTTTTACATCTGTCTCTCCTCCGGTCTGTTTTACATCTGTCTCTCCTCCGGTCTGTTTTACATCTGTCTCTCCTCCGGTCTGTTTTACATCTGTCTCTCCTCCCCTCTGTTTGACGTCTGTCTCTCCTCCCCTCTGTTTGACGTCTGTCTCTCCTCCCCTCTGTTTGACGTCTGTCTCTCCTCCCCTCTGTTTGACGTCTGTCTCTCCTCCCCTCTGTTTTACATCTGTCTCTCCTCCGGTCTGTTTTACATCTGTCCCTCCTCCGGTCTGTTTTACATCTGTCTCTCCTCCCCTCTGTTTTACATCTGTCTCTCCTCCCCTCTGTTTTACATCTGTCTCTCCTCCCCTCTGTTTTACATCTGTCTCTCCTCCCCTCTGTTTTACATCTGTCTCTCATCCGCTCTGTTTTACATCTGTCTCTCCTCCGCTCTGTTTTACATCTGTCTCTCCTCCCCTCTGTTTTACATCTGTCTCTCCTCCCCTCTGTTTTACATCTGTCTCTCCTCCCCTCTGTTTTACATCTGTCTCTCCTCCCCTCTGTTTTACATCTGTCTCTCCTCCGCTCTGTTTTACATCTGTCTCTCCTCCGCTCTGTTTTACATCTGTCTCTCCTCCGCTCTGTTTTACATCTGTCTCTCCTCCGCTCTGTTTTACATCTGTCTCTCCTCCCCTCTGTTTTACATCTGTCTCTCCTCCGCTCTGTTTTACATCTGTCTCTCCTCCGCTCTGTTTGACATCTGTCTCTCCTCCGCTCTGTTTTACATCTGTCTCTCCTCCACTCTGTTTTACATCTGTCTCTCCTCCACTCTGTTTTACATCTGTCTCTCCTCCACTCTGTTTTACATCTGTCTCTCCTCCCCTCTGTTTGACATCTGTCTCTCCCCTCTGTTTTACATCTGTCTCTCCTCCCCTCTGTTTGACATCTGTCTCTCCTCCCCTCTGTTTGACATCTGTCTCTCCTCCACTCTGTTTGACATCTGTCTCTCCTCCACTCTGTTTGACATCGGTCTCTCCTCCGCTCTGTTTTACATCTGTCTCTCCTCCACTCTGTTTTACATCTGTCTCTCCTCCACTCTGTTTTACATCTGTCTCTCCTCCCCTCTGTTTTACATCTGTCTCTCCTCCGCTCTGTTTGACATCGGTCTCTCCTCCGCTCTGTTTTACATCTGTCTCTCCTCCCCTCTGTTTTACATCTGTCTCTCCTCCCCTCTGTTTTACATCTGTCTCTCCTCCGCTCTGTTTTACATCTGTCTCTCCTCCGCTCTGTTTTACATCTGTCTCTCCTCCGCTCTGTTTTACATCTGTCTCTCCTCCGCTCTGTTTTACATCTGTCTCTCCTCCGCTCTGTTTTACATCTGTCTCTCCTCCCCTCTGTTTTACATCTGTCTCTCCTCCGCTCTGTTTGACATCTGTCTCTCCTCCGCTCTGTTTTACATCTGTCTCTCCTCCGCTCTGTTTTACATCTGTCTCTCCTCCGCTCTGTTTTACATCTGTCTCTCCTCCGGTCTGTTTTACATCTGTCTCTCCTCCGGTCTGTTTTACATCTGTCTCTCCTCCCCTCTGTTTTACATCTGTCTCTCCTCCCCTCTGTTTTACATCTGTCTCTCCTCCACTCTGTTTGACATCTGTCTCTCCTCCCCTCTGTTTGACATCTGTCTCTCCTCCGGTCTGTTTTACATCTGTCTCTCCTCCCCTCTGTTTTACATCTGTCTCTCCTCCCCTCTGTTTTACATCTGTCTCTCCTCCGCTCTGTTTGACATCGGTCTCTCCTCCGCTCTGTTTTACATCTGTCTCTCCTCCGCTCTGTTTTACATCTGTCTCTCCTCCGCTCTGTTTGACATCGGTCTCTCCTCCGCTCTGTTTTACATCTGTCTCTCCTCCACTCTGTTTTACATCTGTCTCTCCTCCACTCTGTTTTACATCTGTCTCTCCTCCACTCTGTTTTACATCTGTCTCTCCTCCCCTCTGTTTTACATCTGTCTCTCCTCCGCTCTGTTTGACATCTGTCTCTCCTCCGCTCTGTTTTACATCTGTCTCTCCTCCGCTCTGTTTTACATCTGTCTCTCCTCCACTCTGTTTTACATCTGTCTCTCCTCCCCTCTGTTTTACATCTGTCTCTCCTCCCCTCTGTTTTACATCTGTCTCTCCTCCCCTCTGTTTTACATCTGTCTCTCCTCCCCTCTGTTTTACATCTGTCTCTCCTCCGTTCAGTTTTACATCTGTCTCTCCTCCACTCTGTTTTACATCTGTCTCTCCTCCCCTCTGTTTTACATCTCTCTCCTCCGTTCAGTTTTACATCTGTCTCTCCTCCCCTCTGTTTTACATCTGTCTCTCCTCCCCTCTGTTTGACATCTGTCTCTCCTCCCCTCTGTTTGACATCTGTCTCTCCTCCCCTCTGTTTTACATCTGTCTCTCCTCCCCTCTGTTTTACAGTATGCAGTATCTTTTCACACAACATTCTAGACATGTGATTTTGAATATACTGCTTGTTGTGGTAAATAGTTTATGTTAAGTGTATGAAATGGATTTGGGCCTTCACAGGTCGACAGGTAGCTAGTGTTGACTGTTCTCTCCATTGTTTTCCTCCCCAGGAGTTGAGCTCTTCAGACAGAGCTGTAAGCCGATCCTTTCTGGCCGATATTGACCCAGAGCCTCAGATATCTCTCTCTCCCTCTATGCTCTCTCTCTCTCTCTCTCTCTCTCTCTGTCTCTCTATCTCTGTCTATATCTCCCCCTCTTTCCCGCTCTCTCTCTTTCCCTCTCTCTCTCCTTCCTTCCTTCCTTCCTTCCTTCCTTCCTTCCTTCCTTCCTTCCTTCTTTCCTTCCTTCCTTCCTTCTCTCTCTTTCCCTTGCTCTCTCTTTCCCACTCTTTCGCTTTCTCTCTCTCTCTCTCTCTCTCTCTCTCTCTCTCTTCCCCCCCCCCCCCCCGCCTCCGCTGCTCTAGAAGCATAGCCCCTATTGATCCCATTCTCTAAGTGTTACCATAAATTCCCTCTTCATTAGTTTAAACAGCACGGCGCTACATCCATCCCATGATTCATCTGGACAGTTCTCCTAAGAGCCACGCAATGTGTACCGTATCTCTTCCTCTCCTCCAGACGCCCCCCTTTACTCCCTTCATCCCTCAACCCCATGTCCTCCCTCCATTATTACCTCTCCATCTGCGCAACTCTTTTCCCACTCTTTCATTCACTCTCTCCCTTGATAATAATGCCAGGATCCCAGTGCTGTGGTACAACGTGCTTCTGATCGAGAGATTGAATCTAACCCTTATTTGGTTATGTGTATTTTTGTCAGTGTTATTTCTTTGTTTTAAGTGGAGACACTTTACCCACTTTCTGTCCTTGAGAATGAAGATTGGCTCAATGTTCTGTAACAGGGAAATATGGAGCGTTTTCTGGTGGTGCTATTAAGTATGACTTTCCTTTCGGTCATATGTTCACCATACTTTCAACCAAAATCAGTACACAAGACCTGTCTGTACTATCTGTGGAAGACATTTGACAGCGCGGCATATTAAGGAGGGGTCAGGAGAGGTAAAGATTGACACCAGTCCAGAGTCAGCAGCAGCCCATTACCACAGCAGTGGAAACTTAGAGAGATATGCTTTCATACTCATATCACATATCACATGATTGCTCTCTCCTGCACAGTCTTTTAGCCTCCATGGTCTCATGTGACCAGGGTTCTCGGCTCAACTCCCAGGTGAGAGCATGGAAATCCACTTGAATCACTTTGCTAAAGCATCCAACACTCTGAAGTGTGAAATGTAAGACACACAAATCATCCTGGATGGATGAACGAGCCACATGCAAGGCAATAATCATCTTGGTTAGGAGCCAGGAGGTAGAATTATGACTTTGTCAGTGCAGTGAAATATATGCCTTTATTCTAAACTTGATGTAGAATCTGAGTCTCAATGACAGATGGAGCTGTTGTTTCCACAGGGATGGCAGACAGCTATAGTGATTCTCTGGAATAGTGCCTGGGTGGCCCGTTGGCGAGATCCAAGCAGTCTGTAAAGCTTCAGTTACACTCCTACAAAAAAAAAGGTTCTATCTATAACCTAAAAGTGTTCTTCGGTTGTCCCCATAGGATAACCCTTTGAAATAACCTTTCTGGTTCCATGTAGAACCATTTTAGTTCCAAGTAGAACCATTTGGGCTCTATGTAGAACCCTTTCCACAGAGGAACCAAAAAGGGTTTTCCTATGGGGACAGCCAAAGAACCCTTTAGGAACACTTTTTTCTAAGAGTTTAGTCCACTAAAGCCTGTATACGTTTTATGCCCCAGAATCTGTGTGAGTCTGTGTGTGTCCTGCCCATCTGTGTCAGTCTGTGTGTGCATGGATATGAGTGTGTGTATATGGAGTGTGTGTGATCTGGAAGGAAGGAGCAGATTGGCTTTGGGAGATCAAAGCTGTAATTTAATCAGACGTTCAAAAATAGACAGAGCTGGAAGTTTGATTAAAAAACTTGTATAAGTAGGCTGGTTCAGCCTTCTCCATGCCTGGCCCTGTGGATGGACCAGCATCGTCAGCTGATTAAACCCCCACAGGACCCCTTCACTGGATAACGCTCTCTGAGTGAATAGACTGGGAGTGGTCGACAGGGGAGGGTGTGTGTGTGTGTGAATAGAGTCCCAGTCAGTGCACTAAATCACCGTAGTTCTCCTTTACTATCAGACACTGTGTCTCCCCTCCTCTCCTCTAGCCCCCCTCGATGAGTACCAACATCATTAAAGACAACAGTCCAATCCAGGGAACCTGTGCTCCTCATGACGATGAGGATGTATTTCATTATGTCTCTGATTTACAAGTGGAAATCATTGGGTTGGTATACATGCCTCTTGTGTTTCCTCAGAGGTCATGGAAGAAGCTGCCCTTTAAACAACACAGAGTTGTGTTAGGCTTCCACATTGTCTAATCAAATTGTGATAGGACACATGCTTTGTTAATGGCCAATCATCAGAGGTTCATTAACCACCTGCTGTGCTGCTCCATTATATATGTATTATCAGTGAGCAGCCATGTATTACAATCCACGTGTGTGACAGTGCACAGTACAGTGACGTCCTATGGTATGAACCACGATGCATCATGACGCACCTGTATATTGTGATGTCGTTATAAATAGTCAAAGGATAACCTGTAATTGAACCTGCCAGATTTAGATCAGCTGTGTGCAAGGCTGTTACAGTAAATAAGCATGATCAACGTCAACTCATTCTTGGAAAAGACCAAACACTTCCTCTAGCCACATGCTCTCTACAATGTGTTGTCTCTGATTGATACAGCCAGTGCCATTAGTTGAAGGGCTTGTTAAGTATTAAAAGCCAGGAGGCTCTATTAACCACTGTTATCCTCATGGCCTGTAGACTAAACACTCCTGTAGTTACACTGTTATCCTCATGACCTGTAGACTAAACACTCCTGTAGTTACACTGTTAATTCATTTTATTAATTTTTATTTCACCTTTATTTAACCAGGTAGGCAAGTTGAGAGCAAGTACTCATTAACAATTGTGACCTGGCCAAGATAAAGCAAAGCAGTTTGACACATACAACAACACAGAGTTACACATGGAGTAAAACAAACATACAGTAGAAAAATAAGTCTTATACAATGTGAGCAAATGAGGTGAGATAAGGGAAGTAAAGGCAATAAATAGGCCATGGTGGTGAAGTAAATACAATATAGTATAGTAAAACAATAATATAGTAAAACACTGGAATGGTCGATTTGCAGTGGAAGAATGTGCAAAGTAGAGATAGAAATAATGGGGTGCAAAGGAGCAAAATAAATAAATAAATAAAATAAATACAGTAGGGAAAGAGGTAGTTGTTTGGGCTAAATTATAGGTGGGCTATGTACAGGTGCAGTAATCTGTGAGCTGCTCTGACAGTTGGTGCTTATAGCTAGTGAGGGAGATATGAGTCTCCAGTTTCAGAGATTTTTTGTAGTTAGTTCCAGTCATTGGCAGCAGAGAACTGGAAGGAAAGACGACCAAAGGAAGAATTGGTTTTGGGGGTGACCAGAGAGATATACTTGCTGGAGCGCGTGCTACAGGTGGGTGCTGCTATGGTGACCAGCGAGCTGAGATAAGGGGGGACTTTACCTAGCAGGGTCTTGTAGATGACCTGGAGCCAGTGGGTTTGGCGACGAGTATGAAGCGAGGGCCAGCCAACGAGAGCGTACAGGTCGCAGTGGTGGGTAGTATATGGGGCTTTGGTGACAAAAATGATGGCACTGTGATAGACTGCATCCAATTTATTGAGTCGGGTATTGAAAGCTATTTTGTAAATGACATCGTCGAGGATCGGTAGGATGGTCAGTTTTACAAAGGTATGTTTGGCAGCATGAGTGAAGGATGCTTTGTTTTGCGAAATAGGAAGCCAATTCTAGATTTAACTTTGGATTGGAGATGTTTGATGAGAGTCTGGAAGGAGATTTTACAGTCTAACCAGACACCTAGGTATTTGTAGTTGTCCACATATTCTATGTCAGAACCGTCCAGAGTAGTAATGTTGGACAGGCGGGCAGGTGCAGGCAGCGATCGGTTGAAGAGCATGCATTAAGTTTTACTTTTATTTAAGAGCAATTGGAGGCCACGGAAGGAGAGTTGTACGGCATTGAAGCTCTCCTGGAGGGTTGTTTACACAGTGTCCAAAGAAGGGCCAGAAGTTTACAGAATGGTGTCGTCTGCGTAGAGGTGGATCAGAGACTCACCAGCAGCAAGAGCGACATCATTGATGTATACAGAGAAGAGTGTCGGTCCAAGAATTGAACCCTGTGGCACCCCCATAGAGATTGCCAAAGGCCCGGACAACAGGCCCTCCGATTTGACACACTGAACTCTATCAGAGAAGTAGTTGGTGAACCAGGCGAGGCAATCATTTGAGAAACCAAGGCTATCGAGTCTGCCGATGAGGATGTGGTGATTGACAGAGTCGAAAGCCTTGGCCAGGTCAATGAATACGGCTGCACACTATTGTTTCTTATCGATGACGGTTAAGATATCGTTTATGACCTTGAGCGTGGCTGAGGTGCACCCATGACCAGCTCTGAAACCAGATTGCATAGCGGAGAAGGTATGGTGGGATTCAAAATGGTCGGTAATCTGTTTGTTGACTTGGCTTTCGAAGACCTTAGAAAGGCAGGGTAGGATAGATATAGGTCTGTAGCAGTTTGGGTCAAGAGTGTCCCCCCCCCCCCCCCCCCTTAGAAGAGGGGGATGACCGCAGCTGCTTTCCAATCTTTGGGAATCTCCGACAACACGAGACGTTGAACAGGCTAGTAATAGGGGTTGCAACAATTTTGGCAGATAATTTTAGAAAGAAAGGGTCCAGATTGTCTAGCCCGGCTGATTTGTATGGGTCCAGATTTTGCAGCTCTTTCAGAACATCAGCTGCCTGGATTTGGGAGAAGGAGAAATGGGGAAGGCTTGGGCGAGTTGCTGTGGGGGGTGAAGTGCTGTTGACCGGGGTAGGGGTAGCCAGGTGGAAAGCATGGCCAGCCGTAGAAAAATGCTTATTGAAATTTTCAATTGTAGTGGATTTATCGGTGGTGACAGTGTTTCCTAGCCTCAGAGCAGTGTGCAACTGGGAGGAGGTGCTCTTATTCTCCATGGACTTTACAGTGTCCCAGAACTTTTTTGAGTTTGTGTTGCAGGAAGCAAATTTCTGCTTGAAAAAGCTTGCTTGGCTTTTCTAACTGCCTGTGTATATTGGTTTCTAGCTTCCCTGAAAAGTTGCATATCACAGGGGCTGTTCGATGCTAATGCAGAACGCCATAGGATGTTTTTGTGTTGGTTAAGGGCAGTCAGGTCTGGAGAGAACCAAGGGCCAACTGTTCCTGGTTCTACATTTCTACATGTCTATTTAAAGAATAACCAGGCATCCTCTACTGTCGGGATGAGATCAATATCCTTCCAGGATACCCCAGCCAGTTTGATTAGAAAGGCCTGCTCGCTGAAGTGTTTCAGGGAGCCTTTGACAGTGGTGAGTGGAAGTCGTTTGACCGCTGACCCATTACGGATGCAGGCAATGAGGCAGTGATCGCTGAGATCTTGGTTGAAAACAACAGAGGTGTATTTAGAGGGCAAGTTGGTTAGGATGATATCTATGAGGGTGCCCGTGTTTACGGCTTTGGGGTGGTACCTGGTAGGTTCATTGATAATTTGTGTGAGATTGAGGGCATCAAGCTTAGATTGTAGGATGGCTGGGGTGTTAAGCATGTTCCAGTTCAGGTCGCCTAGCAGCACGAGCTCTGAATATAGATGGGGGGGCAATCAGTTCACATATGGTGTCCAGAGCACAGCTGGGGGCAGAGGGTGGTCTATAGCAGGCGGTAACGTTGAGTTGAGTGATCATAAGGGTCCAGTGAGTAGTGAGGTTGGTTGGGGTAACGGCGATTCAGACAGCTAGCCAGGCCATCGGTAGCAAGCTAGCATAGGATGGAGGTCTGTTTTTAGCCACCTTGTGCGCTTCCGTCGATAGATTTGTGGGGTTCCGTGTGGTAGAGGGGATCAATCAAATTGGCAAAATAGATATAGTTATAGTGAACCAAGAAAAATTGTCCGATAAACCTATTCAGATAGCAGCTGATAAGACAGCTAATGATTAGCGGGCCGCAGATGGGCGTTCAGGTAACGTTGCGACGGAGGGGCCAGTTGGATAACTCCCTCGGGCAGATAACGTCGGTAGTCCAGTCGTGAAGGCCCGGTGGGGCTCCGCATCGGCAGTAAAACAGGTCCTGATAGGTGATTGTAACCCAGGAGTGGCTGATGGAACTCTTCAGCTGGTTAGCTCCGGAATAATTGATGTTTGCTCCAGGATCTACTGTAAGCCAATAGTCACACGGATAGCAGCTAGCTAGCTGGGGATATGGAGAGAAAAATAGGTCCGGTATGTTCTGGTCTGCTTCGCGTTGTACAAAACTTGAAATATCTTTTCTAGCTATAGGATAGCTGATGACCACAAACCGTGGTTAGCTGAATACTAACGTTAGCCAGTACACTGGCTAGCTACTGGCTACCTTCTATTGTGGATTTCAGATTTGAGGTAAATAATATTTTTTTTTTTAATTGGTGAGGCGGGTTGCAGGAGAGTGTTTTGAAGTTTGAAAATAAAATATATAAAAGATATGCGAAGAAATATGTAAATATATATATACACGGGACACGACAAGACGAGGACAAAGGAAGTCCGACTGCTATGCCATCTTGGTATTCAATAACAATAACACAACACCATTTATGGGGCACTCCAATCGCACATAATGTTTCAGTTGAAAACACATATTTAAAGATCTATAAACAAGGAGACTATCTGTTTGATTAGTTTATCATCTTTATTAGAGCTCATGTTTTTAGTGGAGAGTTTAGTCTTCAAATCACCTCCAGTCCTGTGTTGAAGCACCTTCCTGCACTTCCGTTTGGAATGTTCATTTACAATGAGATGACTTATGGTGTCTGAGTGTACCAGTGAATTAACACATTTTATTTGTGTAAGCCTGGAATTCAATCCAAGGTGCGTTGTAAATAAGCATGCTACACTGACTAATGACTAATAATGTGCCTTTTAAATGCCATATTCCCAAAGTCGCCGGAGATTCACGGTAAATTCTGTTGGCTCTGTTGGCTCAACCATAAATTACCTTTAAAAGTTCAATGTGTGTCTTTACAATGATCCTTGGATTGAGTTCTGGTCTATGTATTTAATGTTCTATGTACGTCTGCTTATAGGACATACAGCATGCATGACCTTTCACCATTCATTGCTGGTAATGTTCTGTATGTAAGAGAATTTCAGTAGAGCCTCTGAAGGAATGAACTACCCCCCTCTTCCTCCCCCTCTGTCCCTCCATCTCCCCCGCGCCCACTCCATCCCTGACCCTTTCCACTCAGTTCCATTTACCAGTGCACAGAGTATGATTTCATTACACCATCCTTAATTGTGTCTGCAGCATCCTAATATGCTCTGGCAAAACAATAGGGAGGGGGAGGAGGGATGTAGACGGGACGGTGGGCAGAGGGGATGTCAAAGCTTTTATTCACTGGCTTTTAAGAAGCTCTCTATTCCACGCTGATGCACTTCCGACCCGCAGGCCTGGGCTGAGTATGCCTCCTCAGCTGTGTCTGTACATTGAGAGAATAGGCCTTCAGTAAGCCTAACTGCCTGCCTGCCTGCCTCAATGAGTTATATCGCCCAGTTTATGGTGCAGAGGGAGGAGAAGGATGGAGGGAGAGAAAGGAGGCGAGAGTGAGATGTTGTCGCTTCAACATCTCTATGTTGTCGCTTCAACATCTCTACTGGCTTCATCACCGCCTGGTATGGCAACTGCACCGCCCTCGACCGCTAGGCTCTACAGAGAGTGGGGCGGACGGTCCAGTACATCACTGGGGCCAAGCTCCCTGCCATCCAGGAACTTTATACCAGGCCCAGAAAATTGCCAAAGACTACAGTCACCCAAACCATGGACTGTTCTCTGTGTTCCTGTCAGACAATCGGTACCGAAGCATCAGGTCTCGGACCAACAGGCTTCGACATATACGCTGCAGCTACTTTTCTCTCCTGATGCCTAGTCACTTTACCCCTGCCTACATGTACATACCCAGCAAGCACATAACGTCCCGAGACCCCTATGTTTCTTAGAGCTTGGTGAGAGCATGTTTGTTCTATGCTTACAAACTTCCCACAACTTTCTAGGAATGGTGCAGGAAAGTCGCTTGGATTTGAAACATTCTCTTGACAAAATGACGTTATTTTCTTGGAATTTCATTACTTTAACAGGGTGTTTACTATAAGTTCAAACATGGTTATTTTGCATATTTAAAAAAATATATATATTAACACATACAATCTACCTGTAGTGAAGCCGGTCAACATTTACTTTACATTCAGTCATCTAGTAGACACTCCCATCCAGAGCGACCCACAGGAGCAACCAGGTGTCAAGCTCCACGCCCAAGGGCAGGTTGACAGATCTTCCACCAAGCGACGTATCGACCACCAAACCAGTGGCCTATCAGCCACCGGCCCAAGCTCCCAACTACCCACTCCTCACCTCCAAATCTCCCCCACAGTGAACATATGCATTTGAGTGCATATGTGGCACTATTTACATATATGTGTCCGTGTGTGCTCACTCTTTGACCGTCATTCTATCCCGCACCCGGCATCTCCACTCCCACGTGTCTCCAGTTCCACATCCCAACCCTCAGTTTCCCTCAGTCCATCCCACCTATCCGCTCTACGGATTTCTACGCATCATATATCTTTCAACTATGCTGTGATGTTTAACATACAATTTGAATCTATCTAATCAAATCCACAGATTGCGAGTTAACGATAAATACTTTTACTAAGAGTATTAGTATATTAGTAATTGACTGACCAGGTCTCTCCAGATCTCCCAACAGTACTATTTCTAGGGTCAGTTTTTATGAATGTCATGCTTTTTCAGTCATTCCTGAACCTGAGACCAGAAACAGGCTACCTGAGGGCAATACCAGAACACATTTCAGCATTATGTCAAGAAGCAGTGTGGCTTGGCGGGGTCTTGTTTTGGTGGACACATGGCTCACATGGCCTCGCCTGAGTCAAGACTGTAACTACCTATTGGATACCATGAAAAAGGGTGTTCAAAAAATAGTCTTCTTGAAACATTCAGTGAAATATCCAAATAAATCATTTCTGTTCTGAGCGTTAATAAAATCTCCCAGGAGAACTTTCAAGGAAACAGAGTAAAATGTTCTCACAACCTCCCTACATCCTAAAAATAAACAGTCCCAGAACAGGCGAAATCATAACTTCTGTTATCAGAACAAAATTTTACCGATCAGGAAACATATGATTTTGTTCCCAGAATCAATGGGAAACCAAAAACCTACGTTCCATGAAGACTTCCAAGAAACCAAATGTGTTAGCTGGTTATCTACCTCAATTATCACTTATCCCTGCATTTTTCTTATCTGACTTTGCATCATTGGGGAAGAGCTTGTAAGTAAGCATTTCACTGTAAGGTCTACAGCTGTTGTATTCAGTCCATTTGATAAATACAATTTGATTTGATTTTGATACAGAGAAGGGCAAGACACAGAAAGGGATAAAGGAAGATGGTGTAGGTTATTAGAGGAAAGGTAATGAAGGGGAAACGGACAGAGAGAGATGAGGAGAGAGAGAGAGAGAGAAAATAAAAGGACCTTTATGGCTATGCCTTAGCCTCTATAAATCTGACAGAAGTATATCATTTCTTGATAGAGTTGCCCTTAAATAGACTGATTATGTTCTCACTTTTCTTGGCAGTCGCTGCCTATTTACAGCTATTACAAGAGCTTACATTTCATGTCTAATCAATCTGGACAGCTGGAAATATACCACAGAGAGATGGCAGACCTCACATGGTGGTCGGAGTAACAACGATCCCATCAGGGACTTGAACCTCCACCCCTCTGCTGTTCCCCGGCCTGGCTGTTGGTGACACCTGACACGGCCTGGCTTACGGCCTGGGTTGTGGAGCTGAAACACCTGCTGGGTCTATTATTATATGTGGAGATCTGTTCACATGGGTTCAGAGGTCACCCCACTGCTGGTTAAGCTGTCAGACTGCAGCTGAGAACGATGCCCTATCAGCAAATTTGAGATGGAATCATTTGTGTGCATGTGTGTGCGGGCGTGCTTCCATGAGCTTATGTGTGTTTGTTGATTTTGGAGGTAAAAGAGTTAACACACATCCCATGTCTGCAAAAAGTATCATGTTGATTTCAGTGAATGTTCTCAGATATTGACAACAACAACAGCAGCCCCGGAAAGTACCATGTTGATTTCAGTGAATGTTCTCAGATATTGACGACAACAACAACAGCCACGGAATTCTGTTCTCATAAAATTAAGCACTTCCATCCTGGTCTCTCTTTGAGGTGGCTGGTGAGAGACACTGCGTGAGAGACACTGCCATTACAGACCAGTTGAATGGTTTGTGGTTAGCCAGCCAAGGTGCCTGGCAGTCAGCTGGACATGAATGTTTCTCCTCCAGACTAAATCCAGAGACTTCTGATGATGGTGGGTTCAATAGAATCCTTCTACACAGAACAGAGCCCTCCAGGTGGAGCCTAAGAGACCAATTCCTGGGCAGTTTGTGTGTGATTGTGTTTAAAGTTAGAATTTACCCTTGATTTAAGGTGTTATGGATTGAGAACTGAACAGGGGTGGCTGTATACCAGAGGAGGCTGGTGGGAGGAGCTATAGGAGGATGGGCTCATTGAAATGGCTGGAATGGAATATATGGAACAGTATCAAAGAGTGTGTTTGGGCCAGGAGGAGACTGAGTAAAGGGACAGACGGGGTCTTTAAGGCTATAGATCAGGTCTTTAAGGCTATAGACCAGGTCTTTAAGGCTATAGATCAGGTCTTTAAGGCTATAGATTAGGTCTTTAAGGCTATAGATTAGGTCTTTAAGGCTATAGATCAGGTATCAGGTCTTGTAAAGTAACTTTGAAAAGTGGACTTTGTAGTTTGATTTTCTCAGGCACTGGAGCACTGGTCAGTCCTGCCATTGGCTTGATTGCACTCACTTAGAGCCATTTGGGTCTTCAGGAGAGGTAGCTTACATTTATTATCCCACGTATCACATAGAGATGTAGGATCCTAATTTGAGCACTATTTTGTTGTTGAGAATGCAAACTTGTAGTGTATTCAAGATTTAAAAGGCTTCTAAAGTTTGTAATTTCCACTTTAAAATGTCAGACTTGATTTGCCCTAATGAAAAATGTACATTAATTATAATCCACATAATATTTCACATTTCCTGTTGCTGCAGGATTATTTTCCTGCTGTAGCAAATTGGCTCAAATTAAGATCCTCCATCTGTATGTACGGTAATACAACTGAGTAGTCTTTTGACCTCACAAATGGAAATGGAGTGCATACAGTAGGTTTTATGCAGAGAGAAGCATATTGAACACCATACCCTCTATTACCTAGCTATTTCAGTGTCATAGAAAGCTCTACACAACTCAACTTTGCTTTTATCTGCACCCATCTATGCTAGCCTTTCCGCTAATGTACATGCATGCATTTGAATAATTGAGGTGAATTTAAAGACTCGCATCTAGGCTTTTAACCATTATGATATGTGGAGCACGTCACTGAGAAGCAGGGGCAGAGAGGGTCTTTGTGATTTATAATTGGGTCGGGCACTTTCCTAGACAGGCCTGCAGCGCAAGCGAAGGACCCATGTATGGTCTTTTGTTTTGATCCTCCTCAGCTTGTCTGATGCATTGAACCACCTCTCTCAGCAGACACACTCACCAATGAGTCACGGTAAAGAGAACCGCAATGAGATGCATTGTAAAACCTGACCCCGTATTCCTTACTGCACAATGTGATGCTCTCTACTACATCATAGCAAGGTCATAGGTCACTGTTGCGTCAAAAAACAGAACACTCAAAACATGAGCACAATGGCAGCTCTTCCTTTAAAGAACTCCAGGCCTCAAGAGGGCAGATTACCCAAAAACACGGGTGGAACTAAAAAATTGAGCCAGGATTTCTGGAGGGACTACTTTTACATGCGCACCTGACAGATATGCATGGGTATAAAATGTTTGGGCTTAGCTTTTCTTGGGTCTTCAACATGCAAACAGCTCATTGTTCAACCCTAAAGACCCAACTGGTATGTAATGTTTGAAATGATTTATTATGTTGCATCCAGTGCTTAGCACAATTTACATGTTTAACTCTGGTATGAGTGGTGACTTCTTTTTTGTGGATATTTTCTGACTGCAGAAGTAATTGCTTGAAGTGCTAGATTAAATTGTTTAAACGTTTACTTTATTCAAAGCCATGCTTTGTTGATTGTGTAAAATAATGCCTGTTTATTCTCTGTTTAAGGTTATCAACCTATTCCTCTGTCATTCAACTACTCTATTCAACAAATCCAACTGTTTCAACACATTCAACAAATGGCATCAAAACCATAATAAAACACTAAAAATGAATTGAGTTGTCCCTTTGCATCCTTCACGTGTTGAGCAAGCCGTTTTCAAGTTTGGGCAGAGCTGAAATAATTATAACACCTGGACAACTTGACACTCCCCACACATAAACTATCCGCAGTGGACATTATACTGGAGTGTTACGATACTATAAAGCCCACACAGCACAGCATACTAAGAAACCTGTAATGATTCATGATTTGTAAACTGAGGCTTGATTGTCCTCACAGAAGTCTGGAGAGATTAACTAATAAAACCCAATGGAAAATGCATTGGACTTATTAATTGATTCAACTTAAAACAATAGAACCACAGGGTGTGTCATTGTTAACAGTTTGGCAGCTTCTTACGTTATGAAGTCAACAAGCGTTTGACAATGGATGCTGTCTGTGCTCAAGGCTTACAGTTTGACAGAGAGCATCTTTTCTCCTCTCGATAGATTATTCCTCTGCCTTGCCTTGTAATGTTAAGTTTTTCCTAGTAGACTAACTTGATTTGCACCTCAAATGCATAAAGTTGAAGAATGAAATGATGCAGTTACTCAATGAATGTGGTTAATTACAACATGTCGGAGGGGTTCTAACCTACCCACGTCCATCCTGTGTTAAAACTCCATGACCTCTCCTGAACCTGCACCACATGCCTGTACTACACTGTAAGAACAGCCATGCAGGATTCAGACTGTATACCCATACCAATTACAATAAACAATGCAATAAAGCTTACGAATGCTCATTTAGTTAATCTACACAGCAATCTCATTGCCATAATGCTATTTTAATGGTTCTCATTGCAGTAACAACGTAAACCCTAACTTCATTAGTGCTGTATACAATCTGGCTGGCTCTAGTGCTTGTTAGTGTATTGTTAGCATGGATATTGTGTGTGTGTGTGTGTGACAGTCAGGGAGCAGCAGTTAGCAGAGCTCTGGCCCTCAGCCTCCAGGACCTGCTAATGAGATGACCCTGGTCCCTGGGTCTCTCTGCTCCCCGGTACAACACCTCCTCCATTCCTCTATGCTACAAATTTATTTATATAGCCCTTCGTACATCAGCTGACATCTCAAAGTGCTGTACAGAAACCCAGCCTAAAACCCCAAACAGCAAGCAATGCAGGTGTAGAAGCACGGTGGCTAGGAAAAACTCCTTAAGACCAAAACCTAGGAAGAAACCTAGAGGAACCAGGCTATGTGGGGTGGCCAGTCCTCTTCTGGCTGTGCCGGGTGGAGATTATAACAGAACATGGCCAGACCTACAGACATTGGTCCCTAAGGTCTCTCTGCTCCCTGGTACAACAACACCACCTCCATTCCTCTATGCTACAGACCCTGGTCCCTGGGTCTCTCTGCTCCCTGGTACAACAACACCACCTCCATTCCTCTATGCTACAGACCCTGGTCCCTGGGTCTCTCTGCTCCCTGGTACAACAACACCACCTCCATTCCTCTATGCTACGGACACACTGCACCTAATCAGGCACACAACAGTCCTTCCTTGCTCATATGGATGCATTGATAGAACACTGCCTTGAGTAACTAAACAAGTCCTCTGCAAAGCAAGGCTCGTCTTCAAGCTAATAAACCACGGAGTGCTGCCTGTCAATGGTGTATTGGAGGCAAAGTCAGGTGCAGGAGAGCAGAGTATAATGAACAGGCGCACTTTTATTATAGTTCCAAAAACAAGATCACTACATAAATCAAACACGCTCAAAAAACAGAACAAAAGTAAAGCGCGTAAACTAACATCACTTAACAATTACACACAACACATGATGGGAAACAGAGGGTTAAATACAAGTAGATTGATTGGGGAAATGAAAACCAGGTGTGTATGGAAACAAGACAAGACAAATGGACATATGAAAAATAGAGCGGTGATGGCTAGAAAGCCGGTGACGTCGATCGTCAAACGCCGCCTGAACAAGGAGAGGAGCCGACTTCGGCGGAAGTCGTGACGCTGCCTCTGAAAGAGAGGGAGAGAGAGAGAAACAGAGATATGATAAAATGGGAAAGGAGGGGGCGGAGTAGGGATGTAATCTAATACAGTTTTGTAAAAGCCTTTCCATCAGGCCGGGGCGAGGGTCCACGTGGGCTGACTAACGACAAGCACAGCTGCATCTGTACAGTTACACAATCCTGTCCAACACAGAGGAATTTGGCTAAAGGAACCAACACTAGGAGGGTTGTTTCAGGGTTAGTTGGAAGCTCATTCTTAGCTTGCATTTTTATACTACTGTTTTCATGTAGGAAAAGCCATTCTATTCAGAGATCTTTTCCATTGCTCAGATGACATTAGGCATCTAAGATAACAATGAAGAAAACATGGAGTCATCCGTGCGAAATCAGAAGTGAAACAAGTGCTTCAAGTGAAGTCAAAGAGCCAAAATGAAGTCAAACTTGTTTTAAAGAAAAGCTTTCGGGGGTAGGTCCAATGTTGTCCCTCATCCTCCTGTCCTCTCATATCACATTATTGATCACAGGGTTCTTAATATGACCAGACCAGTCTACAACACTTATATAGTGGTCCTGTATGGCTCAGTTGGTTGTGGGTTCAGTTCCCAGGACCACCCAAACGTAAAATGTATGCACGGATGACTGTAGGTCACCTTGGATAAAAGCGTCTAACAACATTGTGAGGTCATACCATTTGGAAGCCATTAAGCATTATACTGTACATGAGCAACCATATATCACACTATATAGCAGTTCGTTGATGATCACTGGCACAGTTCACCAGTCCATGTGGTAATTTAACAGAACACGTGTTCATTTACAGTACAGTGTGTAACAGTATACATGGTAATACAGACCCAATGGAACTCTCCCAGCCTGTGCCATCAGGCCATGTCTTTATTAGTTCCCATGCTGTAATGAGATGGAGGGAGGGAGGAGAAGAGGGGGGGGGGGGGGGATCTGTTAGGTTAGTCTGTCCAGGCTAGGTTTAGGTTCACCCCTCTGCAGGGTCTGCTGTTTTCTTTTAGGAAAAACCATTCTATTCAGAGATATTTTCATTGCTCAGATGACATTACAATGGCGAAAACATGGCCTAGGCTCTGGTCTTAGTTGTGCACTATTTAGGGAAAGGGTGCCTTTTGGGACATACAGATGTTATAGACTGGGAAGGCTGGTGGAGAACAGGGAGCTATAGCAGGACTGTTGAGATCTGGTGACGCATTGAGAAAACAGGGTGTGAAAATGGATGAGAACAGTAAGCTCTCCTGACAGATGTGTTGACAAGGCTGCAACAGGAAGGGCTCATGGTGAGGGTTTAACTGTGAACTGGCCAGAAAGGATGGAGGGAGAGAGAAAAGGAGGGAAAGAGAGAAGGGGGAGATTTGGGAAAGGAGGAAATTGGAGTCGTCTTCTTTCTCAGCTGTGATTAGTCATCTTATTTGTCTGACCACCCTTCAGCCCTCCCTCCAAATTAGTAACTGTCAGACCCTGTCCCTCTGTGGCGCTGATTGATGACCTCATCGGGGAGTTAACATGACACTGTGTCAAGTTTGGAGACTACCACTCACCTACTAGTCTTTCCTCCTGCCTCTTCACCAGAGACCAGTCATCCCTTTTTCACTTCTTTCCCTATTTCCCATTCCCCTCTCTATTTCTGTTTCTCTCTCTCACCACATGTGGCGAGCAGATTTCTGGCACAGCATTAAAGTGGAAGCAGGGTAGGTCGTTGTAGTGAATGCAGGGATCAGTGTTAAGATAGGTGAGGATGTTTGACTAAGCCCCCTGCCAGAGGTCCAGCTTGAAGGGCTTGGTTCACCCTGTCCTGAGACTTCCTGCATTGGGACACTACCCACGCCCATAGGTTGTTGATGCATGGCTGGAAGTCTGATGGATGACTCAGGGTGCTCTGTGTGGTGGGGCTCAGAGGTTTATCTACTTTACAGTCTGTTGGTGTGTCCTCAGAGCACTAAGTGTAATTTACTGCAAGAGAGCAAAGGTGACCAGAGTTGGAAAGTTAAAGTTTCCTGTCAGTCTTTTATTCTATCAGAGCTACTTGATATGTTGATGATATGTTTGATATGATAAGTTGATACGTTTTCTGTCCATGTCTCATTGCATTCTTCCATTTGATCACAGACATAAACATGATCCTACAGATATAGGATCTTAATTTGAGTCCGTTTGCTACCTGCCGTAGCAAACGGACACAAATTAAGCAACAGGAAATGTGAATTATTATGTGGATTATAATGAATGGCCATTTTTCTAGGCGTTGATGCATTTTTCATTAGGGCAAATCAAGTCAGAATTTACAAACTTTAGAAGCCTTTTAAAAACTTGAATGCAATACAAGTTTGCATTTAATGCTGTGCAGGAAAATTCTCAACAACAAAAGAGTGATCAAAATGAAGATCCTACATCTGTACTTTAGTTTGGGAGCTGTCTTCTTCATTACCATGCATTGGCAACCGTTTATAAACGTTTAACAGAGGGTCTCATCTGGAAAATACAGCCGTTTTTTCAGGGCAACTTGTTACTGTGCCAACATGTTGCAAAATCACTGTTGTTTGTATGGCATTTCCTGAACAATAAAGTCCACTGTGGTTTCAGCATGGCTTTGTACTGGGAGAGTAATGATCTATGTGATGTGAGGGTTCTATTAGCTGTCCTATGATTAAATATATTTGTGCTACTCAGAATGATATGTAATACGTTTTGACTCTTCATATAAATAAAGCAACAATGGAGAACTCCAACTAACCCTTTAAATAGTTTATGAATGCAAATGAATTCAAGCCCAGAAAAACACATTTAGCATTTGCATCACTTCACTTCCTGGCAGACACATCACAATATTATTAAAAAATGTATATGCTTTTTTCATTTTCTTTTCTTATCCATTTATGTTTTGGACAGTAGCCCACTTCCCTGGTTGGTTGCTGGCACCACATTTTTAAGTGGGTAAAGCTGCAGTTGTTTGTTTGTCTGTTCCTGGTTTAAAAAGTAAAAAAACAAAACATTTATCCGACAGCTTGACTGGTGAGATGAAGAAAATAAAGTGAGACTTATTCGTTCTTTTCATGTCATCTAAGGATTGTCGGTGGTGTAGATGGGGTGGGGTGGGGGCACGGTAGCCCCTCTGGGCAGTCTCCCATTCACTACTGTTAAAAGTGATGATTTCCCCTTGATATGGTTTATTCAGAGATGAGCGGAGAGAGAAATAGAGAAAAACTACTGCTGCTGAATGACAGGTGTGCTTTATTGTCTCAGTGTAATGGACTTGGCACAAACACATGCAGGCGATTATCATTAAAGTGACTCCCTAGCTCATTACAGTACTGTACGGGTAGAGCAACCTACATCTTCTTCCTCACTGTCACAGGGGCAGCCATGTAGGCAGCCTGAGTCAGAGTCAGGGAGACGTGGAGACGTGCCCTGGGTACCCAGCAGCCTCAGGCTTTCCCTGGGGGGACGTGTGTAGGATCCATAGCAACCCTGCTTTCTTCTGGCTCTCTGTCAGATATCCCGTCTCACTGACTCAGTGACTCATTCATTCACAAACACAAGCGCACACGTATACATGGACACACACCCCCTTTTACTTACGCATATAGATTGTATTCCAAACATGCAAAAAACTTGTCCCTTCATAAGCATCTGCATGCAGTCACATGCTATACACACAGGGGGCCACATACCCACCATATGCATGTAGGAGATGCTTGGTGTTCAGACGGCATAGAGCCAAATGCATCTGAGCCCTGCAGAGAAAAACAAACTCACGGTATATTGTTGGTGACAGCAATTAGTGGGTTTGAATGATGGGACAAAGTACGGAGAAAAAGTCAACTGTTACAGTCTTTGAAACCAAGCCTCTCTTGTTTGGCCCATAGCCCTGCTTGCATCCTCACTTTCTCAGGTTCATGTAACTGATACCAACAATGCTAAGCAGAACTTGGCTTGGTCTAATGGTAGAATATAATTTTACCCCATTCCGTTCACCTTGGTATTATCAGGAATGTCTGAGTGTTTTTGATCTGTACCGGATCAGACTCCAGACTATGGTGTTGTATGCCTTCCTGTCTGGAAAATCAGTTTGTGTACGCCAGCGTCTGTTTAGTGTGTGTGTGTGTGTGTGTGTGTGTGTGTGTGTGTGTGTGTGTGTGTGTGTGTGTGTGTGTGTGTGTGTGTGTGTGTGTGTGTGTGTGTGTGTGTGTGTGTGTGTGTGTGTGTGTGTGTGTGTGTGTGTGTGTGTGTGTGTGTGCGTGCGTGTGTGTGTGTGTGTGTGCGTGCGTATAATAGACACTTAAATCCACTGGGACAACAGGAAGAGATAATTACAAGGAAATAAATCCTGCCTTGTCTTATCAACAAAGTAGCGATTGAAGAGAACTCCCAGAGACTCAGGTGTGTCAGAGCAGAGATTAATGCAGACAAAGTGTTGTGTCAGATCCTTTCTGCTTGTATCCCATTACTGTAAAAGCTCTGCTGACTATCAACAACCAGGTGTCTGTGTTTAGCAGCCAACCACAATAGTTTGTTAAGGCATGAGACATCAGTTCGATACTGATGTGTAAATTACAGACAAATTATCGTATTGCAGTTAAATCATCCCAATGTCTGCAGACCATGTGAAACTCAGCCTTGGAAAATAGCATTAGTTGCTTTTCACGGCAACTGTCACAAATAGACAGGCAGGTGGTGCTGTCGTTGTGGTCAATGGTTAACACAATGGGAACGGAATCACATAATGAAGAAACAGTGACAGGGCAATTGCCTCATTTGTGTGTGTGTGTCCGTGCGTGTGTGCTGCATGTGTGAGTGTGTGTGGCCTCATTTCCAGACTTTTGTATGAGTGAAAGTGTTGTGGGGTGTGGTAGGGTCGGGAGGTAGGGAGGGAGTACAATTTGTGTTGCAATGCTGTAGATTGTGAACGACTTTTAAGTGCTCAACAGTATCACTAGTACTGCGGCATTGGAAACAGATAATTGGATATAGATGAGTAAGGGTGTGTGTGAGTGGGTGGGTTGAGGGGGGTGGGGCAAGACACTTACAGGGTCGGGTGCTCACAGCTGGTCTCCATCCCAGGGAGGGGTATGTCTCTCTTTCTCTATTCTCCCTCTCCCTCTCTCATAAGGCAGAGTGTCAGACAGGGTGGTCCCTCTCCACCTGTGTAGGAGGATGGAGGAATGGAGGATGGGTGGGGCTGTTTGATTTACTCATGTGTTAATTGCTGTGGTGTTCCAGATGGTTTTCTCATGGGCGTTCTAACACCAAGTTCTAACACCAGTTTCTACTAGCCCAGAGAGTAGAGGACAGGAAACCGACATGTTGGATGATGCCCTGTAGCCTGTTCCAGCCATCTCCCCACACAGGCCACTACAGAGACTTGTAAACAAACACCTGAGAAAACCCAGTAAAACCCAGCAGCAGGAACAGAAACAGAGCGACTTGATAATGATCTCAGTACGGCAGTAGTCCTACCTACCAATCTGTGGTCTATGTTCAGAAAGGGATGAAAGACTATAGGGTGTCTCTGCAGCTGTCTTTGGGTTGACTGCGTGTGCCAACACATTCTGGGAGTGTTTTTCTGTGTATGTGAATCACTCTCCTGCCTGCCTTGTTCTAGGCCTACGCCTGTGTCGTCTTCGATCAGGCAATACGATGCCTTCGTCAATCACCTTGACCTTATTTTGAACTGCTTCCAACAGGCAAAGGCTCTGCTTACCAGAGTCTGTAGAGACAACAATGTGTGGTAAGAGTTCTGATGTCTCACAGGCTATTCAACATGGTCAGTGGATGAGATAAAGGAGACAGTACACCAAGTCAGTACACCAAAAGTACACCAAGTCAGAGTTTCTGTAACATTCAGGTTAGCAGGGGTGTATTTTCTATGGGCCTAATCATAGAATTCCATGTAGAACTGCTATTAATTCAATAGGATCTCTGTAGACCTAGTCGTAAAAATGTGTCATTTAACTTTTAAATGCAATCACTTCAAAGGAATCCTTTACTAGGCTAACCTCGCACATTCATCCACTCACAACATACAGTGCATTCGGAAAGTATTCAGACCCCTTGACTTTTTCCACATTCTGTTATGTTACAGCCTTATTCTGTAACATTAAATTGTTTTTTTTTACCTCATCAATCCACACACAATACCCCATAATAACAAAGCAAAAACAGGTTTTTAGGAATGTTTGTACATAACTGAACTATCAAATTTACATAAGTATTCAAACCCTTTACTCAGTACTTTGTTGAAGCATCTTTGGCAGCAATTACAGCCTCAAGTCTTCTTGGGTATGACGCTACAAGCTTGGCACACCTGTATTTGGGGAGTTTCTTCCATTCTTCTCTGCAGATCCTCTCAAACTCTATCAGGTTGGATGGGGAGGATCGCTGCACAGCTATTTTCAGGTCTCTAAAAAGATGGGTTCAAGTCCAGACTCTGGCTGGGCCACTCAAGGACGTTAAGAGACTTGTCCAGAAGCCACTCCTGCGGTGTCTTGGCTGTGTGCTTAGAGTTGTTGTCCTGTTGGAAGGTGAACCTTTGCCCCAGTCTGAGGTCCTGAGCGCTCTGGAGCAGGTTTTCATCAAGAATCTTTCTGTACTTTGCTTCATTCATCTTTCCCTCGATCCTTACTAGTCTCCCAGTCCCTGCCGCTGAAAAATATCCCCACAGCATGATGCTGCCACCACCATGCTTCACCGTAGGGATGGTGCCAGGTTTCATCCAGACGTAATGCTTGGCAATCAGACATTCAGGTTTTATCACACCAGAGAATCTTGTTTGTCATGGTCTGAGAGTCTTTAGGTGTCTTTTGGCAAACTCCAAGTGGGCTGTCATGTGCCTTTTACTGAGGAGTGGCTTCCGTCTGGTCACTCTACCATAAAGTCCTGATTGGTGGAGTGCTGCAGAGATGGTTGTCCTTCTGGAAGGTTCTCCCATCTCCACAGAGGAACTTTGTAGCTCTGTCAGAGTAGCCATCAGGTCCTTGGTCACCTCCCTGACCAAGGCCCTTTTCCTACGATTGCTCAGTTTGGATGGGCGGCCAGCTCTATGAAGGTTGTTGGTGGTTCCAAACTTCTTCCATTAAAGATTGATTTGAGGCCACTGTGTTCTTGGGGACCTTCAATGCTGCAGAAATGTTTTGGTACCCTTCCCCAGATCTGTGCCTCAACACAATCCTGTCTTGGAGCTGTACAGACAATTCCTTCAACCTCTTTCTGAATAGTGCATTCAGAAAGAGGTTGAAGGAATTGTCTGTACAGCTGTACATGCATTTCCAGCCTCCAAACAGTGGTGTATGGAAAGAGACAAATGAGTGAACTGAGAGTCGGGAAGCAAGTTCAGGGAGTAAGTATTTTAATAAATAAATGAACCAATAAACACGAAACACAAACAACGCACCGACATCAAAACAGAGTCAATAACACCTGAGGAAAGAACCAAGCGGAGTGACAGATATAGGGAAGATAATAAAGGAGATAATCAAGGAGGTGATGGAGTCCAGGTGAGTGTCATGAGGCGCAGGTGCGCGGGACGATGGTGACAGGTGTGCGGGATAATCAGCAGCCTGATGACCTAGAGGCCGGAGAGGGAGCATACGTGACAGAGACATCTGTTGCACAAAACACCAAAAAGTTGAATGAGGTTAGACTTATGAAGGTCAGTGTTTGCATATACTTTACACAGTAAGCATAATTAATGACATCATCCACATTGAATGTAATCGCCTCAATCCCATTTCTGAACGCTTTTCCCCTGATCTCCACATGCATCCATTTTATTCATGGTTGTTCTTTTTTCTCTCTTTAACGATGTTTCTTTCTTTGCAATTTCAGCTGACTCATGCTCTTGATTAATGTTCAGGTAGGGAAAAAAAATACATTTCAGCATTTGATTAGCGCCTCTGTTTGAACGGTCCTGGCTAATCAAATTAAACTATGTAGCGTGTCTAGCTCCCATCTGGTTTGCTGGTTTGGGATTCAACCACACATTCTGATGATTCAGCAATTCATCACACTATGTCGTGTGTGTGTGTGTGTGTGTGTGTGTGTGTGTGTGTGTGTGTGTGTGTGTGTGTGTGTGTGTGTGTGTGTGTGTGTGTGTGTACGAACCATATCGACCAGACGTCGATGGTGACTCCATGTTTGTGAACACTTACCTGATGATAAGAGAATAGAGAACGAGACTCCAACAGTCCAATGAACCCTCACATATGGTCCTGTTTTTAACTGTGGTTTGGCTAAGGTCACATGCTCCATACTTTGTGGTTTTAACATTTTATTTTCATTAGCTTGAGGCCTTTTTCAGAAATACTTTGAGGGTAATTCTAAAGGGGAACCTTTTAGGTATTTTCATACAGAAAGCCAAAACTGTCAGTGAGACACAAACCCACAGAGATTATTCCTGTAACTGTTGATAAAAGATCAGTTATAGATGAGGGTCGGGAGAGTTTGTACTGGGTGCTGTCCAATATTGTTGTAATCAAGGATTCCCCGGGAGAGATAGCCGACTACCCGTGTTAAACATTGGCAATTTTAGATGTTTTAAGCGAAGAAGCATATTTCAGTTTATTGTGTCCACTATATTCCAAGCAACAACAAATTCACAGTAGGGAATGAGAATCCATCAGCTGACTTGCTACATTATCAACATTCAGTATTGAGGACAAATGACTTGACAAAGGTGCAATTACATTTGTTTTTATTCTATCAGATAATTCATTTGTTTGCTTTTTCAATTTTATAGTGTATTTATATATTGTAACAACTCTAAGAAATTCACATTTACACAATGCATTTTACACTAATAGGTAAGTACATGTAACATTCAGCTTTTGGGGGGGAGGGGTCTGAAATTTCTGTGGGGATTTATTATATCTTGGATATTACCATAGAGAATCACAGTGAATCCTCCTCATACATGGCATGTCTGTCCACAACCTCTGGACAAACTGAACATGTAAAAACATACTGGTCATGCTCATCACATATTGCCACTTTTGCACTGTAGGTAGAGTATATTGTGGTCGGTAAAATAGAACCACAGCAGATGGCATGTACGTAGATGATGCTATATGGATTTCAACAACATTAGTAGTACGTTTTAACCTATGGCCTATACTTCCTGAAACCTTCATTAACACTCAAATGATGAAACAAAACACAGATCATACAACAAGTGAGAATAAAAACGGAAGAAGAACAACAGAAAGTGTTCTGAACATAACTCAAACACACCTGACTCTGTACACAGGCACTTGTATAGCACAGTCTTTAAGTGTGCCTATTACATCTAATAAGTGCTAAAACAAGAAACCGTTTACAAAAAAATACTGATTTCAAAAAAGAGAATAATATTCATAACAAAAACAATAGAAGAACATTGAATGTTTTGCATATTTATGTCTGTAACGTTATTCAGCTTTACATTCTTATATTATCGCCCTTCACTCTACCAGTGTCCCCTGCTGTGGAGGAACAGTACAGATTGAGTCATACTGTAGATTCTATATTGACACCTATATTCACCTGTGAGACAGCACAGTGTTAGATTGGGCCCGTGGGGCCGCCAGCCACAGTGAAAGGTTCAGTTGTTCACCAGTCGTTGATGACAGTCCCTCCTGTCAGTCAGTGGTATTATGCCAATCTGTTGGTCCACTGGGTCCTACTGCACTTCCATTGTGGAGCAATATGAATCACACTGCTGTCAATAATATTGTGTGAAACACTGTGTGTGTAAAGCCACTGGATATGTCACAAGCAGAAAGAGGCCCCCAGGGGGAATATAGTGTGGGTGTGTTTTCTATTCAAAAGCCTCAAAACTCACTACTATGAGAGCGTCTTCCCTACTGTATCTTTGCTACGCCAGATTATCTCTCTCTCGCTCACAACACACAAACGTATCTCTGCTAATATCTCTACTTTGCTATCTACCTACATCTAAATTCAAGCACCAAACCACACCAAAGGGACCCTGAGTAATCGCATGTCCCTGGGAATCAAACCTGGACTTCAAAGCAGTACAGTTACAGTAAGCGTAGCTACATTGCTAACATCTAATACCTACTGCGTGTTCAGTATGCTGCGTGCCAATATAGATACATACAAAAGTGATCCAAGGCAACACATACATACAGTTTATCATCAGAGAGACTGTGTGTGTGTGTGTGTCGGGGGGGGGGGGGGGGGTGTATAAGTGCTTCAGATCACTATTGTGATACAGTAAAATGTCACTGCTCTCTGACACATGAGAGGTGAGTAATGGTAATGTCACATTGTTGCCACTTTAAAAGCGTTCTGTATGTCTCTGTGCAGTACAGAACAGAGGGATTCAGATGAGAGCCAGCTGACTGAGTGAAGCTAAATGAACCTGAAACCCTGAGGTAATTATACCTGCCTGTCAGGAATGTCTCCCTAATGGCCCCTGTGTTTACACCCATACCCCTACCATACCATACCGCAGCAGACACATTAGCGCCACCGCACACTCTTTAGCACACACACATATCTGCACGTGAGTGTGTGTGTGCAAGTGCTTGTGTTTATTTCAGTGAGACGGAAGTCTCTGACGAGTGTCCCATGTCTCCACTCATTAGCAAGTACAATATAATGGATAATTAAGGGGAGTCTTGAGTATAGCCTACTATACAGTGTTTGTATATAAACTGTATACTATTTCTAGACAACTCTCGCCAGGCTACCATGGAACAGCCTCGAATACTGATACTGCAGAGCCTCTTTCTGATGATGTCACCAGTTCCATTTTTGGCAGTTGGACATCACATTACGCGTCAGGTCAATGAGTCAGCAATGTTCAACAGTCCAAAATTGCTCCTCACATTGCATATCACAGCTCCTGGGGTAATGGAGCTGCACTGCTGAGGAGGCCTTGTAACTCAAACCACTAAGAGAGGCGGATGTGCCACAAACAGACATGAGAGAAACATCTAGAATCTGTTACATTCAAAGCATGAATCATTCCAACAGAATCCTGGAGTCCATGTTGGATGGAGAAAAGGAGTCAAGTGTGTCAGAAAACAGAGGAGGGGTGGTGTATCATGTTGTGGTGACAGAATGATGGAATGATCCACAGCCAATGAGAATAGGAGAGCAGTAATCAGAGGCAACAGTATAACAACAACACAAATGTGTCCGTCCCTGTACACCTTAGGAATGTCTGTGTCTGTGGTAAAGAAAAAGGATAGGAGATTTTGGAATGGGTGACTAATGCTGCATTTAGACGAGGGACGCAGAAACCATCATACAAGAAGAAAGCAAGCCAGCAGGACGGTATGTGTTGCTATGGTGATTTCGGTAAACAAACAGTGCAAATCAACATCCGGTAGAAAACAACGCTACGACAGACAACAAAAGTTTAAATATTTTAACTCTGGTGGCATGTCCTGTCTACCGTGACCTCAACGGCATTTACCGTCGTGCTCTCATTGAAAACAATGACATCCGGACACCGTCTACCTCGTACCATCTAAACGCAGCAGTTGTGTTGAATAGATAACAGTGGGATACTATCAGACAGGATCCCATGGAGGATTACAACAGGCTGCTGCTGAGGTCTGAGAAGACAGTCTGGGGGTGTGAAGGAGAGACTACTGCAGGACTTGCCCTGAGAACACACTAGGATAGGATAGGTATAGATGGAGGGATGGAAAGAGGGACAAATAGTTACACGCTGAGAGAGAGAGAGTACAGACAAGGGGAGAGAGGGGACAGAAAGTTTATCTACCTCTGAGGCACAAACATTTGATGATGTGAGTGAGTAGGGGGGAATCGGGGGGTGGATGAATAATAATTTTAGCAAATGGTCAAAGGAAGTTGGCAGTGAACTTATGGGGACACAGGATGAAACTCCTTCATGGGATAACATACTAACACACTTTTCATAATGATTGGTCCTCACCAGCTGACAGAAAAGATGGAGACCAGGATATCTAACACAGTGATGCTTCTTGGATTATGGGTGGTAGTGATATTGCAACTTTAGTGACTTGAGACAGAGGGTTGGTGTTAGGGTTGGTGTTTGGCGTTTGGCGTTGGTGTTAGGGTTGGTACTGGCGGAGAGGTTTAGTGTTCAAAGACACACTGGCAGAGTTGAGTTCTGTGTAGAGATACTGGGTCAGCCTCTGATGCTCCAGTCTGTCTAATAAGGGTCCATACTGGGACAAGAGGCCAGTCAGAAACCAGTGGCCACACTTGGTGAAAAGGGGCGATAATGTCGTCAACTTCCTTGTTGTATCCAAGAAGCCCACTCAGTCTGTACTCTTATACTGTATGTCCATTCCCACATCAAGGTTTCCATGGCAACCCCACTTCCCCCTCTCCTCCTTTTCCTCCTTCCTGTCAGCGGCTTCTCCTCTTCCTCAGACCTGGGGGGGAGGTGAGTCAGGTCCCCCATCCACCCTCACCACTGAGAGAGAGAGAAACATGTTAAAAACATATATGATCAGTGGTGAAGCATGCAGATGTTCTCTGGTCGTATGAAGTAACACAGTATCAGTGGTCAGCGGTCTATGATGCTGTGTCCACTCTGACACACTTTGCCCTGTAGGGGGCCTTGTGAGGTCACAAACTCATCAACCCCTCAACTGTTTCACTGAACTCATTACTACAGGGAGGGAGGAAGTGGGACAAATGTCCCCTTTTCCCACAAGCCCTCACAACCTGTTGTCAGTTGAGGGGTGCCATGGAAACGCTTCCGGAATGCAGAGGCATTTTTTAGAGGAGCTCCGAGCTCACTGGTTGTTTTTTTGTCTTGATCAATGCACCCCTGTGCCAGCCAGAAGAGAGCTCTAATTCTAAAGGTTCACAAGAAGGGCTTTTTTGTATCAACCACGCTATGACATCATCAGGCCTGTTTAAGTGTATGTGGTGCACACAGAGGCGGAGCTTCTGCTACAGTCTATCTTCTCTCATTCTACACACATTCCATTTTTTTTCTGAAATACTCTCTTTTTTCTCTGGCTCTCCTTTAGCTCTCGTTATTCATGTTGATTCTCTCCAGAGCACGTCATGCAGTCTGTGACTTGTTCTCCTTCCTGTTTAGACAGCCATCCTGCAGGCATGACAGACACTGCAGACATGCTGAATCATTCTGTCTTTTCATGATAGCAGCAAAATACTTGTGTTCCTCTTCAGGATCTCCACTTTGAATGGTTCATGCAGCCCTCCCTAGACTGCAAATGTTAACCTACTGAGTCAGTTGGAGGCTTCCCTGATAAATATTGTTGACACAGAAAATCTAATGGTTGCTTTAAATGGGAACCACTGTTTCACCCATTCCAATTCTAAGCTATTGACCAGTCTTTATCAGATTAAATTCTACTGGGCATGTTCAGAATAGTCGATCTAACAGTCGATCTTCCATTAGCATGTTCAGCCGTTGCTGATTTAATTTCAGCCCACTCCTAAGCTTTAAAGATAGCTGATTAAGACTGAGATTGAGATCGGTAGTGAATAGGCAATCAACTGCTCTCCTCTTAATGGCAAGAATGGAATACAGGAGACATGCTGATTACTTTATGTTGCCCCAGGGTCATTTGACCAGCCCTGACCAGCCCTAACCAGACCCCTCATACACTATCTGTCAATCAGCCGGCAGTTACATGTATGTCATTGCCTCTGGCACCTTGAGGCGTCTCACATTCCTCCTCACATTCGATGACCCTCTCTGTGATGGGATTTTGCTTAAAGAGGGACTGTGATTTGTGGTTGTCTTACCTACCTTAATTGAATGCACTGACTTTAAGTCAGAGCATTGGCCCTAATTACCAAAGTGTACATGTAAAATGTAAATGTGACCTGGCCCTAGCTTCTCTGTCTGATTGTCACACTGTACCCCTCCCACCACTGCCATCCCTCTTTCTTTTAGAACTGAGTCAATACAGACTCAAGTTATTCTATTTTACTCAATACAGAGGTCCTCACTACAATATGTTACATTTATTCATGATTAATACCAATAATGGATTAGCATTTATACGTATAGCTCTTCATTTAGTCTCAAAGTGCTTTGGACAACGCAATACGTCAGTATTTGTCCTGCTCTCTTGCTGTCTACCTCATCCACATCCCAGGGCTGCCTCCTCAACAGAAAGGGCTTTACTCCCTACTACACCAGCTTTCTACTGCACTAACTACTCTCCTACCCCACTAGCTACTCTCCTACTCTACTAGCTACTCTTCTACTACACTAGCTACTCTTCTTCCCCACTAGCTACTCTCCTACCCCACTAACTACTATCCTACCCATCTAGCTACTCTTCTACCCTACTAGCTACTCTCCTACCCCACTAACTACTCTCCTACCCCACTAGCTACTCTCCTACTCCACTAGCTACTCTTCTACTATACTAGCTACTCTTCTTCCCCACTAGCTACTCTCCTACTCTACTAGCTACTCTTCTACTATACTAGCTACTCTTCTTCCCCACTAGCTACTCTCCTACCCCACTAACTACTATCCTACTCTACTAGCTAATCTTCTACCCCACTAGCTACTCTCCTACTCTACTAGCTACTCTTCTACCCCACTAGCTACTCTCCTACTCTACTAGCTACTCATCTACTATACTAGCTACTCTTCTTCCCCACTAGCTACTCTCCTACCCCACTAACTACTATCCTACCCATCTAGCTACTATTCTACCCTACTAGCTACTCTCCTACCCCACTAGCTACTCTCCTACTCTACTAGCTACTCTTCTACTATACTAGCTACTCTTCTTCCCCACTAGCTACTCTCCTACCCCACTAGCTACTCTCCTACTCTACTAGCTACTCTTCTACTATACTAGCTACTCTTCTTCCCCACTAGCTACTCTCCTACCCCACTAGCTACTCTCCTACTCTACTAGCTACTCTTCTACTACACTAGCTACTCTTCTTCCCCACTAGCTACTCTCCTACCCCACCAACTACTATCCTACCCATCTAGCTACTCTTCTATCCTACTAGCTACTCTCCTACCCCACTAGCTACTCTCCTACTCTACTAGCTACTCTTCTACTACACTAACTACTCTCCTACCCCACTAGCTACTCTCCTACTCTACTAGCTACTCTTCTACTATACTAGCTACTCTTCTTCCCCACTAGCTACTCTCCTACTCTACTAGCTACTCTTCTACTATACTAGCTACTCTTCTTCCCCACTAGCTACTCTCCTACCCCACTAGCTACTCTCCTACTACACTAGCTACTCTCCTACTCTACTAGCTACTCTCCCAATGCACTAGCTACTCTCCTAACCATCTAGCTACTCTTCTACCCTACTAGCTACTCTCCCACCCCACAAGCTACTCCCCTACTCTACTAGCAACTCTCCTACCCTACTAGCTACTCTCCTACCCCACCAGCTACTCTCTTATCCTACTATCTAGCTTCTCTCCTACCCCACTAGCTAGCTACTCTCCTACCACACTAGCTACTCTCCCAATGCACTAGCTACTCTCCTAACCATCTAGCTACTCTTCTACGCTACTAGTTACTCTCCTACCCCACTGGCTACTCTCCTAATCTACTAGCTTCTCTCCTACCCTACTGTCTACTCTCCTACCCCTCTAGCTACTCTCCTACCCCACTAGCTACTCTCCTACCCCACTAACTACTATCCTACCCATCTAGCTACTCTCATACCCATCTAGCTACTCTTCTACCCCACTAGCTACTCTCCTACCCATCTAGCTACTCTCCTACCCCACAAACTACTATCCTACCCATCTAGCTCCTCTCCTACCCTACTAGCTACTCTCCTACCATCTATCTACTCTCCAACCCATCTAGCTCCTCTCCTACCCCACTAACTATTATCCTACCCATCTAGCTCCTCTCCTACCCTACTAGCTACTCTCCTACCATCTATCTACTCTCCTACCCCACTAGCTACTCTCCTACCCTACTAGCTACACTCCTACCCTACTAGTTACTCCCCTACCCCATTAGCTACTCTCCTACTATGCTAGCTCCTCTCCTACTGCACTAGCTACTCTCCCAATGCACTAGCTACTCTCCTACCCCTCTAGCTACTCTTCTACCCTACTAGTTACTCTCCTACCCCACTAGCTACTCTCCTACCCCACTAGCTACTCTCATACCCTACCAGCTACTCCTCTACCCCACTAGCTACTCTCCTACCCCACTAGCTACTCTCCTACCCCACTAGCTACTCTTCTATCTTACTAGCTACTCTCATACTGCACTAGCTACTCTCCTACCCCTAATAGTTACTTTCCTACTACACTAGCTACTCTCCTACTACACTAGCGTTGTACTACACTAGCATTAGCCCACTGCCCCTCTAACCTGGGACGAGCAGACTTTGATTGACAGTTTCCGAGACTATTGTTCAGGTAGAGAATGGGATCAGATTAAGGACAGAGGCACGATGATGAGAGATGAGTGAGAGGTTTGAGTCTCATTTAAATTTTAAACATCCCTCTGCCCCTTGAGGAAGGAATACTCCAGCGTAAAGGGGAAGGGGCCTCAGAAGGAAAAGACAGATTGCTATTTAAAAGATCACCAGATTGCACTGGAGAGTAGAGAAGACTTATTATAGATGTCTGTAAGTCTTTTGGGAGTTCTTACCCCAAGGCAGGGAGTCCTTTTGAGCTTGTCAATCAAAGCACAGGGTATCTTTTATAGATTTTCATATTTCACTTGAAATCTTAATTGACTTGTTTTGACTGGGTATGACACCGTCTACCAAGACTGCTGTGGGCTTTCAGTCATACTGTATGTGTAAAATATGGTTCATTTGAAAACGGAAATCCATATGATTTATTGTACATATTCTCACCCCCTTGGGTGTTTTTATATTTTAACAAGTCCCCATTTACTAGTGGAGTAGCCGCCCAGCCCACAGCATGCTGTGTGCAGTACTGTATTTTAATGGCTTCTGCGCCAGAAGACAGTGCTGACGCTAATTAGCAGACATTAAACACTGTTGCTGGATCAGATTTAAACAGGCAGGGGGATCGGGCCTGGCCTCCATCACACAACACCTGCTAATGAGCCAATCACACAAAGAGACAAGGGTTAAAGGGGCGGGCATCTACTCAATGACCCAATCACATGCTAATCCCCAGGAAAAGATGCCCCCTTTTCTCCATTATACTGAGGCTTTGCATTTCTGAGTGGGGGGAAATGAATAGAATTCCCACAACACAAAACAAAACAATAGCAGCATTTCCCAGGCTTCCCAGACATCACATGGGCATGGGTATGCATTTAGGTTGTGGGTAAGATCCAAAACAGCAGAGGTCCCGGGTCAGATCAGGTAATGGTGCATAAGTTAACTCACGATTCACGAACATAACTTTATAATTGTCTTCTGAACTACCTCATTACTACTTCATAACTTCTTCAGTTATGCATTCATAACTGCATAGAGAGAGATGCTGAGTCACTGGATGTGTGGGGCCCCTTAGGCTCTGGCTCAGCACTTAGGAGGTTGACGACAAAGCTCTCTCTATCACTCCTCTGAGTGGATAGAAACTGTGCCACGCCACTGAGACTCCAGAGAGAGAGATAAAGAAAAGGGGAGATAGAAAGGGAGGGAGAAAGAGTAGATATGTAGAGAGACACAGAAAGAGAGAGATAAGTTGAAAGAGCTAAAGAGATGGAGAGAGGAGTAAGTAGAGCATGGTTCTCCTCAGTATAAGAGGACTGACTGTGTCTCTGCCATGGATTTTTAAATGAAAGGAAGATAGGTTGCTCCAGGCTCTATAGAGAGACCACTTCACCTTCCTGAAGCTCTTGCTTTTGTTTTCACTTGTTCCGTTTAAAAAGTTGCTCTGCTCCTTCACGACCATTCATCATGTATTTCCCACAAGGCAGTGGTGCTGTCTCCCACCGAATACTGGACCACCCTGTCCTCTCTCTCTCTCTCTCTCTCTCTCTCTCTCTCTCTCTCTCTCTCTCTCTCTCTCTCTCTCTCTCTCAAATATCAAAGGCTGGGTCACATGTAGCATAGGTAAAGGGGTATACTGTACATTGGTAAAACACAGATATCAGATGTAAATTGTGTAGACTACTCATCCTTCCCACCTTCATAACCTCCCATGTTAAGACTTCTTTGGTGACATTTCCAAAGTCGTATCTAAGTATGTACACACAACGGGATAATATCTGAGACTCGCTATGTACAATAATAAAATATGTATCCTAAATTCACTTTGTTACCACTTTCATCTCTATATGCCTAGTCCAGCTAGCATAGAATCTCCATACAGACCCAACAGGTGAACACACAGACATACAGACTTCCATTACAGCATCTAGCTAAGTGTACAATGTGTGTTGTAGAGCTCACCTATCTGTTCCTGTCTGTGTGTCTGTGTCTGGGCCTGGGCTGCATGCTGCTGCTCCTGCAGACTCTGGCTGTCCACTGAGATGCCGCTGTCGCTGTGCAGCTTCTCCCCCTCCGGCGTCACCGTTTGATTGGCTGCTGTGACTTGGTGGTTGTTAGCCGGCTGTTTGTTCTGCTTGCAGCTGTTCCACCTGGGAAGGTGTGAACGGAGAAGAAGTGAGTCAAGCCCACAACACTGTGTTCCCAGAAGTGGTTTAATTGATGTGATACAAGTAATGGACGTTTTGTGATTGGGATGGTCATCAGGAAACGTGGAAGGGACGAGGAGAGATCAGTCATCAAACATCTCTGAAAGTCTTCCAGTAAACATGAAGGACCAGCAGGGAAACAAGCCTTCTGGCTTCATAGTGGTTTTATCCTCAGTCATTTTTACTGTAATGTTGTCTCTGGCTGGAACAGCCTCCTAGTCGTAATGATCCAATCTAATCAATCAGTCAATCAAGGCCTTTTAACAGACCGTGTTGGACCTGTTTATACAGTGGAAGGAGACAGATATTAAAGTAGCCCCGTAACTGTTTGTGTTGACGAAGTAGCCACTCGGATTTCAACTGGACTGCACTTTACAATCGATACTGGATTTGATGATGAGCTTGTTTACTTGGTACATGGTGTGTCTGAATTGGCGTGTATGTGTTGTGTGCAAATGCTTGTGTGTGTGAATGTGTGCGTGCATCTGTGTGCGTAATTTCTAATGTTAAATATGTCACTCACCTCTGTCAATCTTTTTACTTTGAGTGTGTGACCTTTGAAATGCATTATTGTGTGTGTGTGTGTGTGTGTGTGTGTGTGTGTGTGTGTGTGTGTGTGTGTGTGTGTGTGTGTCTGTGTGTGTGTGTGTGTGTGTGTGTGTGTGTGTGTGTGTGTGTGTGTGTGTGTGTGTGTGCGTGCGTGCGTGCGTGCGTGCATGTGTGTGTAATCATGTGGTGTAACTGGGTCAATATCTTGCCATTCCACAACAGGCCTGAATATTTTGGGCTCCCTGACTTTCTTTAGCCATGGGCTACATCACTCAAACACCATCCTGCCTGTCATTCCCCTTCCCTGACAAGTCAACCTCTCTGTCCTAGTTCACTCTCTCTCCCTCCTCCAGCCTGAGCCCACTGTCTGCATACATGTATCATCCTCCCTGCTTTGTCTCTGGTCCTATCTGTGTGATAGCTGCTTCTATCTGTGTGATAGCTGCTTCTACCTGTGCTCATATCCTATCTCCCTGATTTGTCTATGCTCCCACTCCATGGCCCCTCACCTTTTGAAGACGATGTAGGCCACCAGCCCCACCACCACAGCAGCCAGGATGGAGCAGTAGATGGGGATGAGGTTCTCGTTGAAGCCCGGTCTGATGAAGTGAGGGCTGGGCTGGGCCGTGGTGCTCTCTCCCCCCGGGGAGGGGCTGCTGGAGCTGTCTGGTGGGAAGATGTCTGTGAAAGAGGGGGAAGACCGGTCCACGGGAGTGGTGGGAGACGTGTAGGACGGGAGGAGAGGATCTAAGGAGAGTGAAGGAAGAGAGGAAAAAGGAGAGAATGCTATTATATAAGACAGGACACATGTGAATGCTTGTTCTTATTAATTGGAATGGCCGATTTCAAGTTTTCATAACAATCGCAAATCTGTATTTTTGGACACAGATTTGGCCGGACACAGATTTTTTCTAACACCTTTATTTAATATTTATTTAACTAGGCAAGTCAGTTAAGAACACATTCTTATTTTCAATGATGGCCTAGGAACGGTGGGTTAACTTTCTCATTCAGGGGTAGAACGACAGATTTTTACCTTGTCAGCTCGGGGGACACAATCTTGCAACCTTACAGTTAACTAGTCCACTAGTTCTAGTTCTCTTGCGTTCATTGCACACAGAGTCAGTATATGCAACAGTTTGGGCCACCTAATTTGCCAGAATTTTATATAATAACATTGAAGGTTGTGCAATGTAACAGGAATATTTAGACTTATGGATGCCACCCGTTAGATAAAATACGTAACGGTTCCCTATTTCACTGAAAGAATAAACGTTTTATTTTCTAGATAACAGTTTCCGGATTTGGCCATATTAATGACCTAAGGCTCGTATTTCTGTGTGTTATCATGTTATAACTAAGTCTATGATTTGATAGAGCAGTCTGACTGAGCGATGGTAGGCAGCAGCAGCCTCGTAAGCGTTCATTCAAACAGTATTTTCCTGAGTTTGCCAGCAGCTGTTTATGGCTTCAAGCCTATCAACTCCCGAGATTAGGCTAGTGTAACCGATGTGAAATGGCTAGCTAGTTAGCGGGGTGCGCGCTAATAGCGTTTCAAACATCACTCTCTCTGAGACTTGGAGTAGTTGTTCCCCTTGCCCTGCCAGGGCCGCGGCTTTTGTGGAGCGATGGGTAATGCTGCTTCGAGGGTGGCTGTTGTCGTTGTGTTCCTGGCTCGAGCCCAGGTAGGAGCGAGGAGAGGGACGGAAGCTATACTGTTACACTGGCAATACTAAAGTGCCTATAAGAACATCCAATAGTGAAAGGTTAATGAAATACAAATGGTATAGAGAGAAATTGTCCTATAATTCCTATAATAACTACAACCTAAAACTTCTTACCTGGGAATATTGAAGACTCATGTTAAAAGGAACCACCAGCTTTCATATGTTCTCATGTTCTGAGCAAGGAACTTAAACGTTAGCTTTCTCTCATGGCACATATTGCACTTTTACTTTCTTCTCCAACACTTTGTTTTTGCATTATTTAAACCAAATTGAACATGTTTCATTATTTATTTGAGGCTACATTTATTTTATTGATGTATTATATTAAGTTAAAATAAGTGTTCATTCAGTATTGTTGTAATTGTTATTATTACAAATAAATAAATACAAATCGGCCGATTAATCGGTAGCGGCTTTTTTGGTCCTCCAATAATCGGTATCGGCGTTGAAAAATCAGAATCGGTCGACCTCTAGTTCTTATAGGCAGATGGGCTCCGGCTAAGATGCTACCTGGAGAAAAAGGGGGAATGCTTCTAGAGGAGGAGGAAATGGGAGGCAAACTGTCACTCACCCACATAATAACCCAAGCCCAGCAGCACCATGACTCTCTCACCAGGGCCGCATCCCAAAGGGCACCCTATTTCCTACATAGTGCATTACTTTTGACCAGAACTCAGAGGGCTCTGGTCAAAAGTAGTGCACTATTATATAGGGAATAGGGTGCCATTAGGGACGCACTCCAAGTTCTTCTCTATATGGGACCATGACTGTGATCTCTGTACATAACATGACACACACCATGTGGAGTACCCGCAGTACAAAGTCAAGGGCTTTAGAGGGTCAGTGTGTTCAGCTTAACCTCTGGTGCTGCAGGCCAGGCCTGGGAGGGCAGCAGTAGGAACTCTCTCTCTCTCTCTCTCTCTCTCTCTCTCTCTCTCTCTCTCTCTCTCTCTCTCTCTCTCTCTCTGTGCTACTGGAGGGGTCTGGTTTTCATCAGGCTTAACTCACTAAAGAGGAGACATTTTTATAAATTGTCCCATTTCCTCTCTCTCTTTCTGTTTCTCTGTAAATTGCATTAATGAACAACTGCTATTTTCCAGTGTGCCAGCAGCACCATTCACCATGGCTGCCCAGAGGCCTTCTTGCTTCTGCATCCCTTGGCAACGTACATACAGCACAGGACAACTCAGTCATGTTCTTTGTAGTGGTTACCCTGTTATCTGCTGTGTCACGCACTCCTACTGTGTGTGTTGTGTAATAAAACTGTTATGCTTCAAGCATTAGATGTAGTTACAGAATGTCTGCCAGTATCCACACCCCGAGGGGAGTGTGGTGGATGGTGGAGATGGGCCTTGTCTCTCTCTGTGGTGGTGTGATTATGAAGGAGTAATCCCCAACAGAACAGAACCCCATGCAGGCTTCCTCAACCCTCAAATAATATGTCAGAAACATTCCACAGGGATGTTGGTCTGTTGACACCAGGCAGGATGTTGGTCTGTTGACACCAGGCAGGATGTTGGTCTGTTGACACCAGGCAGGATGTTGGTCTGTTGACACCAGGCAGGATGTTGGTCTGTTGACACCAGGCAGGATGTTGGTCTGTTGACACCAGGCAGGATGTTGGTCTGTTGACACCAGGCAAGATGTTGGTCTGTTGACACCAGGCAGGATGTTGGTCTGTTGACACCAGGCAGGATGGGTCCATGGACTCATGCTGCTTACGTCAAATCCTGACTCTGCCATCAGCATAAAGCAACAAGAACCGGGATTTGTCGGACCAGGGAACATTTTTCTACTCCTCAATTGTCCAGTGTTGGTGATCGCGTGCCCACTGGAGCCGCTTCTTCTTGTTTTTAACTGATAGGAGAGGAACCCAGTTTGGTGGTTTTCTGCAATAGTCCATCCGTGACAAGGACCGACGAGTTGTGCGTTCCCGAGATGTCGTTCTGCACACTGTTATACTGCGCCGTTATTTGTCTGTTTGTGGTACTCCTGTTAGCTTGCCCGATTCTTGTAATTCTCCTTCGCCGTTGCTTATCCACAAGTTGTTGTCCCCCACAGGACTGCCGTTGACTGGATTTTGTGTTTGTTGCACCATTCTCTTCGTGAAAAGCCCAGGAGGCCAGCTGTTTCTGAGATACTGGATCCGGCGCGCCTGGCACCGACGATCAAACCAGACTCAAAGTCACTTAGGTCACTCGTTATGCCCATTCTAACATTCAATCGAACAGGAACTGAATGCCTCGATGCCTGGCTGCCTGCTTTAGATAGCAAGCCATGGCCAAGTGACTCACTGTCTGTAAGAGTGATCCATTTTTATGAAACGTGGTGGTGTACCTAATAAACTGGCTGGTGAGTGGATATTTCCACACTATGAGTGAGGTTGGTATAACACTGTGAAATTGGGAAAATTATGATAATGCCATTTTAGTGAAAGAACTGTTTGAAAATACTGCCTGAAATTTCTGCCTGTTTTGGTGGGATGGAGTATTGACATCACCAGGCTGTAAATTAGTTAATAGACCAATAAGAAAGAGTTCCAAACCTCTCTGCCAATAACAGCTAGTTTTCAGTTTTCCCCACCCCACTTGAGAAATTGCTCTTTGCTAAGAAGCTATTTTTCTTTATTTTTGACCATTTTAATTCAAAACAATCACTGTAAAGTACTTAATCGTTACACAGAAATGATTTGATATTGAGATAAAAATGTCTGCAATGGAACTTTAAGAACACAGTGAAGTATGAAATGGCAGTCTTGGTCAGTGATGTGGTCTCTTGACAGTTTGACACAATGTTAAGCAGTGGACCATCACAATAATAACGAACTGTCAAAATTCAGCCCTTCTTTTTATTACTGACAAGGCTATTTTTCAAAAAAAAAATCCACATTGATTGAATGCATATTTATTTACGCTCCCCAGGGACACTGATGGGAGTCTTAGGGTACATTTGTTAAATTCTGCAGCTTGTTAAGACTTTGATATCTCCTGGCTGTTTCCTTGGCGATGACAGGACATTCCTTTGTCCGTAGGTTTACTGAAACTGTAGAGAATACCGTTCCACACTGGACACTCCCTGCTCACAGCCACGTCACACCAAGACACAAAAATAAAACTCAACCTATTTAAAGGCATGGTATCGATTCCAGGGAATTATTTTAGGCCAAGGTCAGGTCACAAGTGATGTTGCCAGTAGGAATGGTAGTCACGTTTCCAGTCTGTCAGTCCCAGTGCAGGTGTAACAGAACATGCTTGAACTTTCAGGAAGTGCGCTTCTCCTTCCATCTCTATTCACCAATCAGTTACAGTCAGTTTAGCATTATGGTGGTAAAACAAGAGGATCCCAAAGATGAGATTTCCACAATCACTTCAAATTCCCCTCTTTCCACTTTTTCCACTGTGTGAGTCATACAGTGCATGCAGCGACAGCGTCAGCCATATAATTCTACAATGACCACAGACACACACACACCATTTATTCACACCTTTGGAGACGGTGTGTGTGAGTTCTGATAGCCGTGTCCATTTCATCCGGTACCCTACGGATGGCAATCTGGGGTGATCACAGTGAGTCAGAGTGACTCAACACTCACTGTCACCAACACAAACCTTCTGTATCTCTTTTTCTCTTTTCTCTTTCTTTCTATATTCCTCTGAAACCCTTGCCTTCTTTCTCTCTCTTTCTCCCTATTCTATTTCTCTCTGTTTTTCTCTCATATCTCATGCTTACCTGCATGTATGCATCAGCCCTGTGCTGATCTAGAAAGTAAGGCAGTTAACCGGGAAATAAACCTGCGGCTCCAGTGCCTGTCTCGGTCGGCTAAGCGTGTTACCCAAAGGCAGCCGTGGTTTAACTGTTTTATTTCAGCTTCAATGGATTTTAAACGTCTCTGAAACAAATAAAACTTCCCTGAGCTTTTATGAGCCCAGGCTGGTGAATAACTGTTTATTAGGGGGAGTGGAGGAGGATAGAGAAATGCTATTCAATTGTATTTTATTTGGCATTCTAGGTTTTGTATTGTAAAGTTAACCCTGTACAGTGCCTTCAGAAAGCATTCATACGCCTTGACTTACTCCACATTTAGTTGTTACAGCCTGAATTCAAAATGGATTAAGTAGATGTTTTCCTCACCCATCTACACACAAATATGACAAAGTGAACACGTTTTTTTTATTGTTTTTGCAAATGTATTAGGACATGAAATGCAGAAATATCTCACTTACATAAGTATTCACACCCCTGAGTCAACACTTTGTAGAAGCACCCTTGGCAGCAATCTTCAAGTAGATTTAAGTCAAAACTGTAACTAGGCCACTCAGGAACATTTATTGTCTTCTTGGTAAGCAACTGTAGTGTAAATGTGGCCTTGTGTTTTAGTTTATTGTCCTGCTGAAAGGCAAATTCATCTCCAAATGTCTGGTGGAAAGCAGACTGAAGTTTCCTCTAGGATTTTGCCTGTGCTTCGTCCATTCCATATATTTTTTATCCTGAAAAACTCCCCAGTCCTTAATGATTACAAGCATACCCATAACATGATGCAGCCACCACTATACTTGAAAATATGGAGAGTGGTACAGGTGATGTATTGATTTGCCACAAATATAACACTTTATATTAAGGATGTCTGTATCTTTGTAGCGATTGGGTGTATTAATACACCATCCAAAGTGTAGTTAATAACTTCCCCATGCTCAAAGGGATATTCAATGGGATATTTAACCCATCTGCCAATAGGTGCCCTTCTTTTTGAGAGGCATTCGATAACCTCCCTGGTCTTTGTGGTTGAATCTGTATTTGAAATTGACTGCTCAACTGAGGGACATTACAGATAATTGTATGTGTGGGGTACAGAGATGAGGTAGTCATTCAAAAATCATCTTAAACACTATTATTGCGAACAGAGTGAGTCCATGCAACTTATTATGGGACTTGTTAAGCATATTTGTAGGCTTCCCATAACAAAGGGGTTGACTACGTATTGACTCAAATACATTTCAGCTTTTCATTTTTAATTAATTTGTCCAACAACAAAAAAAGTATAGAAACATAATTCCACTTTGACATTATGGGGTATTGTGTGTAGGCCAGTGACACAACATCTCAATTGAATACATGTTAAATTCAGGCGGTAACACAACAAAATGTAGAAAAAGACAAGGCACTGTACTCCCTCCTTGGTTCCTTGCAGTCAAGTTGGGGTGGAGGACAGTTATCAAACACACCACACGCACAATGACCTCTTTATCTATCAGAGAACACTCTCCCACTGTCTCATTACGGCCTATCTCTATCTGCCTAGGCCTCTTGTAAACACCACACACACACACACACACACACACGCACACAGACACTTCTCTCTCCGGATGAAATGATTCAAGTTGGCGTTCTGCTTTCCATAGAGAGTGAGAGTTCATAGGGAGAGTGGGGGTAGAGAGAGTCAGAAAGGGACAGTATTAGGAGAGTGTATGGGAGCGAGGGGGAGAGTGGGGGAGAGAGGAGGGGAGGGGGAGAGAGGAGGTGAGAGGATGGAGGAGAAGAGGAACAGAAGCACTGCTGTAAAGTGCTCTGATTAGCAGGAGTAATTACACTGCAGCAGTGAAGCACTGAATGACCCACTCCTCCCCTCATCCCTTTTCCCCCTCTATTCCCTCGGCCTAACCACTCAAGGCTGCTCGGGGAGAAAGGGAGAAAGGAGAGAGGGGAGGAGAAGAGAGGCTGAGAAAGAGAGAGTGGGGAAGAGATAAGAATAAGAAATTCTCCCTCTTTATCTAAGAAGGGTCTGTAGGTGATAAACTGAGTCATGAAAAGCTCAACTCTAGTGTTTAAGGAATTGTGCAATAACCCTGTCACACACACAGTCTGCACACTCACCGACACACACAACTAACCGCATGGTGGAGGAGAGAGACCGCTGAGCTGAGAGATGAAGAGATGAACAGAGAGGGAAGGAGAGAGAGAGAGATGTGATCTGAGAGAGGATGAGAGAGGGAGAGATGTGAGCTGAGAAAGAGAGAGATAAAGAGATGTGAGCTGAGAGAGGATGAGAGAGCGAGATGTGAGCTGAGAGAGAGAGAGAGAGAGAGAGAGAGAGATATGTGAGCTGAGAGAGGATGAGAGAGAGAGATGTGAGCTGAGAGAGATGTGAGCTGAGAGAGAGATGTGAGCTGAGCGAGAGAGAGAGATGTAAGCTGAGAGAGTGTCTAAGTCTGTGTGGGTTCTGCTGCAGTGTTCGGTGCTCATAAAGGTCACCCAGCGAAACCTGAGTGTGAGCAGTAGAAACCCCAGCACTCTTATCGACCCTCCAGTCCACACAGAACAGCACAGCACATCTGATGCACCCCCCCCCTCTCTCTAATCATTCTCTCATTGTGAGTGATTGCCACTTGGAAACAGCTGGATATGAAGGGAGTATGTGAAAATGCCTGCCGCAGCTACTTAAACACATATGTGCGTGCACACACACACACAAGCGCAAACACAAGCACACACACACACACACACACACACACACACACACACACACACACACACACACACACTGTGTCAGCAAGATTTAAATCTAGTATCACACACATTGACTGAGTTAGGCCTAGATTCAATCAGATCAAGAGTTAACCGCCGAAATCTGGATAATTTTTTATTGCAAAAACGGTTTGAATGGTCCACTGGCTCCCAGAGGCAAGATTTTGATTGGATGTTACATTTCAAGAACCCTCCCCCACACACCGGTAGAAGGGGTGCTGTGTGTTATGTGCGTCACTGATATCCCTCCAGTAGTTGTGGCCTATGCTAGTTTCAAGTTATGAAAGGTGGCCGACAGTCTGCAATTTATTTTCATTGAAATTGAAAGTGGATTATACCACTCTAGTGACAGACTTTTTTCCCTGTCTCCATTCATCGACATGGCTGCTTGCTGCACTTTGTTACCACTGCAAATATCGTGAAGATTGCCCATTATATTTGTTTTTGTAAGGACCCAAAAAACTGAGGCAGTGGGAGAACCTAGAAAGTAAATACAAAAACAATGTATTATTAGCTAGCTAGCTGGCTACAGTAGGCCACTTGTAGGGTAATGCCAGGTGTGCACTACATGACTTTCAAAATCCTAACATGGCTGAGCCTCTCACACGAAACCACCGTCTTTCCTGTAGTATTTTGTTGTCTTGCCAACGTAGTGGTGCCACACTAAACCATGTAGCACAGACAGGGCTCACACACTAAACCATGTGGCACAGACAGGGCTCACACGCTAAACCATGTAGCACAGACAGGGCTCACACACTAAACCATGTGGCACAGACAGGGCTCACACACTAAACCATGTGGCACAGACAGGGCTCACACACTAAACCATGTGGCACAGACAGGGCTCACACACTAAACCATGTGGCACAGACAGGGCTCACACGCTAAACCATGTGGCACAGACAGGGCTCACACACTAAACCATGTGGCACAGACAGGGCTCACACACTAAACCATGTGGCACAGACAGGGCTCACACACTAAACCATGTGGCACAGACAGGGCTCACACACTAAACCATGTGGCACAGACAGGGCTCACACGCTAAACCATGTGGCACAGACAGGGCTCACACGCTAAACCATGTGGCACAGACAGGGCTCACACACTAAACCATGTGGCACAGACAGGGCTCACACACTAAACCATGTAGCACAGACAGGGCTCACACAGTAGACCATGTGGCACAGACAGGGCTCACACACTAAACCATGTGGCACAGACAGGGCTCACACACTAAACCATGTGGCACAGACAGGGCTCACACACTAAACCATGTAGCACAGACAGGGCTCACACAGTAGACCATGTGGCACAGACAGGGCTCACACACTAAACCATGTGGCACAGACAGGGCTCACACACTAAACCATGTGGCACAGACAGGGCTCACACGCTAAACCATGTGGCACAGACAGGGCTCACACACTAAACCATGTGGCACAGACAGGGCTCACACACTAAACCATGTAGCACAGACAGGGCTCACGCACTAAACCATGTGGCACAGACAGGGCTCACACAGTAGACCATGTGGCACAGACAGGGCTCACACAGTAGACCATGTGGCACAGACAGGGCTCACACACTAAACCATGTGGCACAGACAGGGCTCACACACTAAACCATGTGGCACAGACAGGGCTCACACACTAAACCATGTGGCACAGACAGGGCTCACACACTAAACCATGTAGCACAGACAGGGCTCACACAGTAGACCATGTGGCACAGACAGGGCTCACACACTAAACCATGTGGCACAGACAGGGCTCACACACTAAACCATGTGGCACAGACAGGGCTCACACACAAAACCATGTGGCACAGACAGGGCTCACACACTAAACCATGTGGCACAGACAGGGCTCACACACTAAACCATGTGGCACAGACAGGGCTCACACAGTAGACCATGTGGCACAGACAGGGCTCACACACTAAACCATGTGGCACAGACAGGGCTCACACAGTAGACCATGTGGCACAGACAGGGCTCACGCACTAAACCATGTGGCACAGACAGGGCTCACACAGTAGACCATGTGGCACAGACAGGGCTCACACACTAAACCATGTGGCACAGACAGGGCTCACACACTAAACCATGTGGCACAGACAGGGCTCACACACTAAACCATGTGGCACAGACAGGGCTCACACACTAAACCATGTAGCACAGACAGGGCTCACACAGTAGACCATGTGGCACAGACAGGGCTCACACACTAAACCATGTGGCACAGACAGGGCTCACACACTAAACCATGTAGCACAGACAGGGCTCACACACTAAACCATGTGGCACAGACAGGGCTCACACAGTAGACCATGTGGCACAGACAGGGCTCACACACTAAACCATGTGGCACAGACAGGGCTCACACAGTAGACCATGTGGCACAGACAGGGCTCACACACTAAACCATGTGGCACAGACAGGGCTCACACACTAAACCATGTAGCACAGACAGGGCTCACACAGTAGACCATGTGGCACAGACAGGGCTCACACACTAAACCATGTGGCACAGACAGGGCTCACACACTAAACCATGTGGCACAGACAGGGCTCACACACTAAACCATGTGGCACAGACAGGGCTCACACACAAAACCATGTGGCACAGACAGGGCTCACACACTAAACCATGTGGCACAGACAGGGGTCACACACTAAACCATGTGGCACAGACAGGGCTCACACAGTAGACCATGTGGCACAGACAGGGGTCACACACTACAAGATTCCTCACTTGGTCGTGAGGATTGTTGATTGCACGTTCTATGGTATATTGGTGATCACACAATTGAATGTGCATCCCGCCACCTACTATGCTGGAGGGAAACAGGATTCCCCAAAAAACTGAACAAACTACCCAAAAATAAATAAAATAAAATAAATCAAAACTTTTTTGATAAAATATAAAAACAGATCTCATCCCTACACAGGCTCAAGGGGAACCTGGAAGGGTAGGTCTTCCGGCGCCAGTACCCCTTGAAAGTCTTCAGATGTAAAATCCTTAAGTCAGTTTGTCCAGTTTCCTAGACTTCTTTGAGACTTGTGCTGTATACCTCATAACTGTGGAAATGAATGCAACAAATTCCACCCTTTTAACACACAGGGTATATTTTGTCTCGCAGAAAACATTTACTACAGGCTGTGGTGTATCCAGTACCATATCTTCACTTATGCTGCTCAGGTCAATACAATTCTGGTCTGACCAATCGGATTCCACGCTTCAAGATTGCTTCGATCACGTGGACTGGGATATGTCCCGGATAGCCTCAGACAATAACATTGACGTATACGCTGACTCGGTGAGCGAGTTTATTAACAAGTGCATCGGAGATGTCATTCCCTCTCTGACCATTAAAACCTTCCCTAACCAAAAACCGTGGATTGATGGCAGCATTCGCACGAAACTGAAAGCGCGAACCACCGCTTTTAATCATGGCAAGGTGACCGGAAACACGACCGAATACAAACAGTGCAGTTATTCCCTCCTCAAGGCAATCAAACAGGCTTCCTCACCTTCACAGGACACTCCAGGAACTCAGGGTCATGATCCCCACCACAATTGCAACACCATCTTTCTACACAACATTCTTCAGAATATTCTGTTCATCTGCACACACTTGAAACGTCTGCACACACTTGACAAGTCTGCACACGCTTGATACGTCTGCACACGCTTGACAAGTCTGCACACGCTTGAAACGTCTGCACACGCTTGAAACGTCTCCACACACTTGAAACGTCTGCACACGCTTGAAACGTCTCCACACACTTGAAACGTCTGCACACGCTTGAAACGTCTGCACACACTTGAAACGTCTGCACACACTTGAAACGTCTGCACACACTTGACAAGTCTGCACACGCTTGACAAGTCTGCACACGCTTGACAAGTCTGCACACGCTTGAAACGTCTGCACACGCTTGAAACATCTGCACACGCTTGAAACGTCTGCACACGCTTGAAACGTCTGCACACACTTGAAACGTCTGCACACGCTTGAAACGTCTGCACACGCTTGAAACGTCTGCACACGCTTGAAACGTCTGCACACGCTTGAAACGTCTGCACACGCTTGAAACGTCTGCACACGCTTGAAACGTCTGCACACGCTTGAAACGTCTGCACACACTTGAAACGTCTGCACACACTTGACAAGTCTGCACACGCTTGACAAGTCTGCACACACTTGACAAGTCTGCACACACTTGAAACGTCTGCACACACTTGAAACGTCTGCACACGCTTGAAACGTCTCCACACGCTTGACAAGTCTGCACACGCTTGAAACGTCTCCACACGCTTGACAAGTCTCCACACGCTTGACAAGTCTGCACACGCTTGAAACGTCTCCACACGCTTGACAAGTCTCCACACGCTTGACAAGTCTCCACACGCTTGAAACGTCTCCACACGCTTGAAACGTCTCCACACGCTTGACAAGTCTCCACACGCTTGAAACGTCTCCACACGCTTGAAACGTCTGCACACACTTGACAAGTCTGCACACGCTTGAAACGTGGCCAAATCCTTTAATATTCTTACACTGCAGTGGTTTGGGGACAAAAGCTTCCTACATAACCAAGCTTCACATGCGTAGGTATTTGGTCTTTATCAAAAACCAACAGAACTGACAGACTTTCTTCTATTTCTCCATTCCTCCAGCGGTTCAGACGCCGGGCACCAACCACACCAGGAATTCTCTTCAGGTATTCAACCTGAACATCCGTCGTCGCCCCTGAGATGACTCTTTTAACGGGTGCTCTACTCTGAAGTTCAAAACATAAAACTTCTGTTGTCCGGATTCGTTTGAGTCCCACTGAAATCTTCCTCTGCTCTTCACAAATACAATTAATCAAAATACACCATTTTAGACACCTCAAACGGGTTTCCCACATATGCATCCTTACTCAACAAACGCATCCCAACAAGATTCATTATCATTCACACACGTATCCTCCACTCCAATTTGAGACAATTTCAACTACTGTTCTCCATTCAGCACATTTGTCTTCACCAAATTTGCTCGACGCGCTGCTTGATTCCAACTCAGCATCCACTTCCGCCGTCTTCCCACACTCTAGTCGACACATTGAAATGAAAGTGGACATGTAAACGTTGCATCATCTGCTCAGATGACAGATAAACCAACACATGTATTGACCCAAATTACTTATTGATATTGGTATGAGTGGGTTCATGTTGTTTTATAGATCTACACACAAGATCGGGGTTTGCTATTTAGAGTTGATGAACTAGACTTTCCATTGCAACAATTATGTAATTTCATTTAACGTAGCTATAACACGCTTTGGCTCAAAGCAGCCTCATAAATGTTTTCAGTCAGACATTCATTCTTGCCACACACAGTTGAAATGTCTAGCCAACATTTTGAATTGAATAACATTGCTTGTGCACTTCAGAGCTGTAACGATTTAACGTTTTGGTTAAAGGCAAGTATAAACGCATACTAGTAGTAGTTATCGTTCCTGCTGGAGAGTCTACACATTCTGGGTGATGCGAAACAATGTCAACATCTCACTGGCTTCTTCTCTGGCGAGCTCTCATTGGCTATTGCTGATCACAGTTCTGAAAGTTTGTTGTTGCACATTTCACACTACAAGAGCATTGCAGATTTTGCTCCGATAAAATCCAACATGTTTGAAAATATCGGGATGTCTGGGACTGCTCGAAGACGAGATCGGTAGCCCTCAGATTGCGTCTCTGACCTGTTCAAGTTAAATGAGCATTGGTGTCGGCCGCGCGCCCTGAGTAGGCAACGGCATGGGGGTTTTGTATCAGATTTCAGGTACAGCTAAAATTGTGTAGAGTACACCCGGCATAACTCAATTGAACTGCTAATTAGCTGACTTTACACACTGTTAAGCTAAGTGAATTAAATGTCATCAGCTAGCAAACGTCCTATTAGCTAGCTATCTTGATATAATCATTGTTAATTAAAAACACAGTCTCCAAATGCCATGGAAGAGGGTGAAATTGAATCTCCAGCTGTCATTAAAGGGAGAGTGTCGGCTACTGGACAGGGCAGGTCATTTTGTGCCAGGACATTATGAAAAAATTGTCCAGTTCCAGTACCTAGAGGGGAAAAGTTTGAGGACAGCGAGATAATAGCAACATAATATTCTGTGCTGTGTAATTGAAGTATAATGAAGCCTGTATCTTTATAATGTTTTCTGTCTTCAGATATGGAATGCTGTGAAAGCCTGTTTGTGTTACACCCTGATCTGTTTCACCTGTCTTTGTGATGGTCTCCACCCCCCTCCAGGTGTCGCCCATCTTCCCCATTAACCCCTGTGTATTTATACCTGTGTTCTCTGTTTGTCTGTTGCTAGTTCGTTTTGTTCATAAAACCTACCAGCATTTGTTTCGCTGCTCCTGCCTGTTTTCTTGCTCCTGTTTTCTAGTCCTTCCCGGTGTTGACCGTTCTGCCTGCCCTGACCCTGAGACTGCCTGCCGTTTTGTACCTTACCCCACCGTTCTGGATTATTGACCCTCATTAAAATGCAAATCAATTTATAAACATTTTTACATATGTTTTTCTGGATTTTTTTGTTGTTATTCTGTCTCTCACTGTTCAAATAAACCTACCATTAAAATTATAGACTGATAATTTCTTTGTCAGTGGGCAAACGTACAAATCAGCAGGGGATCAAATAATTTTTTCCTCACTGTATATGCCATGGGTCATTGTGGCTAGCTACTTCTTGTCCCTCATCCTAGCCTTTACAACCAAATATCACTTCAGAAATGTCAACATTTTAAATATTGACATGGCCAGCATTGTAGACCATTTCTCCCATTTTGCTGCAGATTTAACTGATCTAGAAATAACAGAGAAATGCTGGTAAAACCAGCATGCTGTAAATGTTCTCAACATGTTTGTCACCACTGCTTGTTTTGTAGATGTTGTCCTCATGCACTGCTGCTACTTTTATTTTTTATTTATTTCACCTTTATTTAACCAGGTAGGCAAGTTGAGAACAAGTTCTCATTTACAATTGTGACCTGGCCAAGATAAAGCAAAGCAGTTCGACACATTCAAACAACACAGAGTTACACATGGAGTAAACAAACATACATTCAATAATACAATAGAAAAATAAGTCTATATACAATGTGAGCAAATGCGGTGAGTTGGGAGGTAAAGGCAAAAAAAAGGCCATAGTGGCAAAGTAAATACAATATAGAAAGTAAAACACTGGAATGGTAGATTTGCAGTGGAAGAATGTGCAAAGTAGAAATAGAAATAATGGGGTGCAAAGGAGCAAAATAAATTATAGATGGGCTATGTACAGGTGCAGTAATCTGTGAGCTGCTCTGACAACTGGTGCTTAAAGCTAGTGAGGGAGATAAGTGTTTCCAGTTTCAGAGATTTTTGTAGTTCATTCCAGTCATTGGCAGCAGAGAACTGGAAGGAGAGGCGGCCAAAGGAGGAATTGGTTTTGGGGGTGACCAGAGAGTGAGCACCAGATTTGTCCTCATAGACCACCGGGGTGTCTTGGGAACAGAACAGTCATGGCAATGGTTCGATGGCATCCACATGTTTCTGTGTGACCTTATGGGTGTATGACTGTGGCTCCTTTCACATGCCAGAGTCCCCCTGACACACCACACAGGGCAAGGTCACCCAGAGCCACCCCATACTGCCACTACTGTCCCTAGCACTGTCCCTAGTCCTGTCCGTGGCCAGCGGAACACAACACAGGGTCACAGAGAAGAAGACAGAGCCCCGAGGTCAGAGGTGAGAGGCGCTCTGGTTGTGTGCTGTCTTTATCTCCACTGCTGGTGGTCCTCTATATGGTACAGCACAAGGCTGCATTGTACCCTACTGTACATCACTCATAATAGAAGGCCTGACATAGATGTTCACTCACTGTATGAGGCACACATGGTGCGGTTTGACTGGATTTCTGCAGTCCATATGACTCTCTGACTCTCACACAACTTATGAGTGATATAAGTGATATTCCCAATTCTCATATTTACTACTTTATTTTTTAGAGTCAGTGAGAAAGAGAAAGAACACTGTATATAGACATAATATGACATTTGAAATGTCTTTATTATTTTGGAACTTCTGTGAGTGTAATGTTTACTGTACATTTTTATTGCTTATTTAACTTTTGTTTATTATCTACTTCACTTGCTTTAGCAATGTTAACATATGTTTCCCATGCCAATAAAGCCCTTGAATTTAATTGAATTGAGATAGAGAGAGAGAAGAAGGTAGTGAGGAAAACAGAGAAGGGAAGAGAGGACACAATTTCTGGACTAGTTCATGTGACTTTGAATTGGGAAGGTTCTGGACTGGTTCATGTGACTATGAATTGGGAAGGTTCTGGACTGGTTCATGTGACTATGAATTGGGAAGGTTCTGGACTGGTTCATGTGATTATGAATTGGGAAGGTTCTGGACTTGTTCATGTGACTATGAATTGGGAAGGTTCTGGACTTGTTCATGTGATTATGAATTGGGAAGGTTCTGGACTTGTTCATGTGATTATGAATTGGGAAGGTTCTGGATTTGTTCATGTGATTATGAATTGGGAAGGTTCTGGTCTGGTTCATGTGATTATGAATTGGAAAGGTTCTGGACTTGTTCATGTGATTATTAATTGGTAAGGTTCTGGACTTGTTCATGTGATTATGAATTGGGACGGTTCTGGACTGGTTCATGTGATTATGAATTGGGAAGGTTCTGGACTTGTTCATGTGATTATTAATTGGGACGGTTCTGGACTGGTTCATGTGATTATGAATTGGGAAGGTTCTGGACTTGTTCATGTGATTATTAATTCGGACGGTTCTGGACTGGTTCATGTGATTATGAATTGGGAAGGTTCTGGACTTGTTCATGTGACTATAAATTGGGAAGGTTCTGGACTTGTTCATGTGATTATGAATTGGGAAGGTTCTGGACTTGTTCATGTGATTATTAATTGGTAAGGTTATGGACTTGTTCATGTGATTATGAATTGGGACGGTACTGGACTGGTTCATGTGATTATGAATTGGGAAGGTTCTGGACTTGTTCATGTGATTATTAATTGGGAAGGTTCTGGACTGGTTCATGTGATTATGAATTGGGAAGGTTCTGGACTTGTTCATGTGATTATTAATTGGGAAGTTTCTGGACTGGTTCATGTGATTATGAATTGGGAAGGTTCTGGACTGGTTCATGTGATTATTAATTGGGACGGTTCTAGACTGGTTCATGTGATTATTAATTGGGACGGTTCTGGACTTGTTCATGTGATTATGGTGCTGGGACGTGTCCTCTTTTGTCCTCACTACCTTCTACTCTCTCTCTGTCTCTCTCTCTCTCTTTCGATATCTTTCTATCTCTTTCTGTCTGTCTCTCTCTCTCTCTCTTTCGATATCTTTCTATCTCTTTCTGTCTGTCTATCTCTCTCTCTTTCGATATCTTTCTATCTCTTTCTGTCTGTCTATCTCTCTCTCTCTCTCTCTCTCTTCTCTCATTTTAATCTCCCTCTCTCTGAACAGAGATGTCCCTGGTTGATCAGAAGCAGGTGTTTCTGCCTTTTTGAGAACCCAGAAACAGCTGTCAGTTTGCCTCCTAAATGACACTTTACTCACTATGTAGTGTACTACTTTTGACCAGGACATGCTACAGGCTCTGGTTAAAAGCAATTCACTATATTGGGAATAGAGTGCCATTTTGGACATAGCCTATGTGTGGGTGAGAGAGTGTTTCCTCCTCTCCTGATCTTTCCTCCTCTTTGGATCTTTTCTCAGTCTGTTTCACAACTAACTGAGAACTTCCAGCCGCGGCCAAGAGATGACAGAACATTAAAAGAAGAGCGATTTATGACCCCCATCTGCCTGACAAGCATCTCCAGCACAGTGCAGCAGGTGTCCACGGATAACCCACTTGCATTTGCAACGTGGCATTTCTGGCCCAGGCAGCATCCAAGCCTAGCACACAAACCTCACCCAAGTCCCCCATCCAAAAAGTAACTAATCCTAGTAAGTGTGCAAGTTCCACACATTAATAAAAACCTAACCCAGCCTGTGGAGCCAACACATTACTATAAACCTAACCCAGCCTGTGGAGCCAACACATTACTATAAACCTAACCCAGCCTGTGGAGCCAACCCGGGCCCCATAAACCTAACCCAGCCTGTGGAGCCAACACATTACTATAAACCTAACCCAGTCTGCTACTAAAGCAGGGAGCTCCATATCTATCGCAGAGGGAATTCCTGGCCTCTAGTTAGAGCGTTTGGAGATTATGCACTGTCTCTGTGTTGACACTCCACCACTTCTTGACCTCTGTGACCGCTGTTCTGTTTTTTCTGCCGTCTGACAATTTGGCCTGCATGGCCCTCTGACCCTGACTGTAGAACAGACACATGTGGAAGTCACCCCTGTTGACCTCCTAAATTCACATGAGAAAGAAAACATTGTGATAGAGACATACAGGACTTTACTATACGACCCTGATAGGACAGGAGGGAAAAGATTACCATAAGTTCCCAGACGTTACTGCTACTGGCTAGCTTGCAGGTTGTGTGTGTGTATGTTGCTGTGAGTGTGCGTTGGTTCTCTTACTATGGCAGAGGGAGTCGCTGACGGGGGTGCAGGCGCTCAGCTCCACCTCGATGCCCTCATCACATATGGTGCAGGGCAGGCAGGGGTCCAGGGAGCTGTCCCGGTCAGAGTAGGTGTCGTCTATACACTCCTCACACACCGTGTCGTGGTTGTGCTCGCAGTGTGCCAACACGCCCTGGCCCGCCGGGCACACCGTGCAGGGCTCACAGCGCCCAGACACCTCATTCAGGTAGTAGTTGTAGTCACACACGCAGATGGCATTGTTGGAGTCAGTGCAGGGCGTCTGCATGCGCATCAGACCTGTACACATGGTGCAGGGGATACAGGTGTCTATGTGGCTGTAGGTCTCTGAGTAGGTCTCACCTGGAGGAGAAGAAAGAAGAGGGGGATAGAGAACAATGAGGGGAGGATGAGACAGAGGGGAGAGGGGGATGGAGGGAGGAGAGAGAGACAGTCAGTCTAATGACATGAATCATGTTTACTGCTGTGTTCATCGAGAGGGGGGACACAGTGATCCAGTGGGCTCTGGATGATTAGTGTTCTGAGACATGAAAGGTGCTCTTGTTAAGGAAGGAGTCTGAAGCCCCCCGCGCTCATTACTAGATTGATCTCTGTGTGGACTGTACCGACTGTACTGTAATGATATAGCTCTCTACTGCTCTGAACAGACGATGAGATGGCCTGTATTCAAAGTTAATCAAGCTGGGTTTGGCACAAATGATCACTGATTATTTGATGCTTGGCCACTCTTCATCATTTTAAATTATGCTTCAAGCTATTTCTGAAAATAATACATATGTCTAACAATATTGAGATGTATAAACGTAGCGCACGCCATACGCATGTTTCCCATTGTAAATAAGACTTGCCAGGAAAACGCCCTCCATTCACCTGACTATAACACCCTTCAACACACTTTATTTGCTGTATGATGTGGAACTATTGGAATTAGACAATGGGACGGCAGTTTCTAAAAGAAAGAGCAATGGCCAATTTGATCACATTTCTGTAGAGGTGTGGGCAGAATGTTTTAGTCTTTTAAAAGTGACTTTTTCAAACTAAACATGCATGCTGTGTCACGCCCTGACCTCAGAGAGCCTTTTTATGTCTCTATTTGGTTAAGTCAGGGTGTGATTTCAGTGGGCATTCTAGTTTTCTATTTCTTTGTTGGCCGGGTAGGGTTCCCAATCAGAGGCAGCTGTCTATCGCTGTCTCTGATTGAGAATCATACTTAGGCAGCCTGTTTTCCACACTAGTTTGTGAGATCTTGTTTTTGCGTAGTTGCTGTGGAGCCTGCAGAAATGTACGTTTGTTTGTATTTTGTTGTTTTTTGGTGACATTTGAAAATAAAAGTAAGAAAAAGTAAAATGGACGCCTACCACGCTGCACCTTGACCTCCTTCTAACGACAGACGTAACATGCTGCCTATACCGAGTGCCAAACACTTTATTGATTGTATATTCAAAAATGTTTTCATTAAAATGCAACAGCCCACACTTCTTGGCAAAAGACTAATTGTTTTGTTTATCAATAGATTATTGTGTTTCTTCAGCATCTGCTGCCTTGGGTCTCTGAGATGTCGCGCTCCTATCGCACAGCAATACTGTAGACTATACCCATACTGTCAAGTCTTTTACACAAGCTAACGGTATATTTACTGTGTAGGAAAAATGTATTATTTTTTTTCAGTAATGTATGCTGTATCTGGCTGTAAAGGACAGTAATTTATGCTGTATCTGGCTGTAAATGACAATAATTTATGCTGTATCTGGCTGTAAAGGGCAGTAATTTATCATTTATGCTGTGTCTGGCTGTAAAGGGCAATAATTTATGATGTATCTGGCTGTAAAGGACAGTAATTTATGCTGTATCTGGCTGTAAAGGACAGTAATTTATGCTGTATCTGGCTGTAAAGGACAATAATTTATGCTGTATCTGGCTGTAAAGGACAGTAATTTATGCTGTATCTGGCTGTAAATGACAATAATTTATGCTGTATCTGGCTGTAAAGGGCAGTAATTTATGCTGTATCTGGCTATAAAGGACAGTAATTTATGCTGTATCTGGCTGTAAATGACAATAATTTATGCTGTATCTGGCTGTAAAGGACAATAATTTATGCTGTAGCTGGCTGTAAAGGACAATCATTTATGCTGTATCTGGCTGTAAAGGACAATCATTTATGCTGTATCTGGCTGTAAAGGGCAGTCATTTATGCTGTGTCTGGCTGTAAAGGACAGTAATTTATGCTGCATCTGGCTGTATAGGACAATAATTTATGCTGTATCTGGCTGTAAAGGACAATAATTTATGCTGTATCTGGCTGTAAAGGACAATAATTTATGCTGTGTCTGGCTGTAAAGGGCAATAATTTATGCTGTATCTGGCTGTAAAGGACAGTAATTTATGCTGTATCTGGCTGTAAATGACAATAATTTATGCTGTATCTGGCTGTAAAGGACAGTCATTTATGCTGTATCTGGCTGTAAAGGACAATAATTGATGCTTTATATGGCTGTAAAGGACAGTAATTTATGCTGTATCTGGCTGTAAAGGACAATAATTGATGCTGTATCTGGCTGTAAAGGGCAGTAATTTATGCTGTATCTGGCTGAAAAAGGACAGTAATTTATGCTGTATCTGGCTGTAAAGGACAATAATTTACGCTGTATCTGGCTGTAAAGGACAGTAATTTATGCTGTATGTTGCTGTAAAGGACAATAATTTATCCTGTATCTGGCTGTAAATGACAATAATGTATGCTGTATCTGGCTGTAAAGGACAGTAATTTATGCTGTATCTGGCTATAAATGACAAATATTTATGCTGTATCTGGCTGTAAAGGGCAGTAATTTATGCTGTATCAAGCTGTATAAGGCAGTAATTTATGCTGTATCTGGATGTAAAGGGCAGTAATTTATGCTGTATCTGGCTGTAAAGGACAATAATTTATGCTGTATCTGGCTGTAAAGGACAATAATTTATGCTGTATCTGGCTGTAAAGGACAATAATGTAAGCTGTATCTGGCTGTAAAGGACAATAATTTATGCTGTATCTGGCTGTAAAGGACAATAATTTATGCTGTATCTGGCTGTAACGGGCAGACATTTTTGCTGTATCTGGCTGTACAGGGCAGTAATTAATGCTGTATCTGGCTGTAAAGGGCAGTAATTTATGCTGTATCTGGCTGTAAACGGCAATAATTTATGCTGCATCTGGCTGTAAACGACAGTAATTAATGCTGTATCTGGCTGTAAAGGACAGTAATTTATGCTGTATCTGGCTGTAAAGAACAATAATTTATGCTGTATCTGGCTGTAAAGGACAATAATTTATGCTGTATCTGGCTGTAAAGGACAGTAATTTATTCGGTATCTGGCTGTAAAGGAAAATAATTTATGCTGTATCTGGCTGTAAAGGACAATAATTTATGCTGTATCTGGTTGTAAAGGGCAGTCATTTATGCTGTATCTGGCTGTAAAGGACAATAATTTAATGCTGTATCTGGCTGTAAAGGACAATAATTTATGCTGTATCTGGCTGTAAAGGACAATAATTTATGCTGTATCTGGCTGTAAAGGACAATAATTTATTCTGTATCTGACTGTAAAGGACAATAATTTATGCTGTATCTGGCTGTAAAGGACAATAATTTATGCTGTATCGGGCTGTAAAGGTAAATAATTTATGCTGTATCTGGCTGTAAAGGACAATAATTTATGCTGTATCTGGCTGTAAAGGACAATAATTTATGCTGTATCTGGCTGTAAAGGACAATAATTTATGCTGTATCTGACTGTAAAGGACAATAATTTATGCTGTATCTGGCTGTAAAGGACAATAATTTATGCTGTATCTGACTGTAAAGGACAATAATTTATGCTGTATCTGGCTGTAAAGGACAATAATTTATGCTGTATCGGGCTGTAAAGGTAAATAATTTATGCTGTATCTGGCTGTAAAGGACAATAATTGATGCTGTATCTGGCTGTAAAGGACAATCATTTATGCTGTATCTGGCTGTAAAGGGCAGTAATTTATGCTGTATCTGGCTGTAAAGGACAATAATTTATGCTGTATCTGGCTGTAAAGGACAATAATTTATGCTGTATCTGGCTGTAAAGGACAATAATGTATGCTGTATCTGGCTGTAAAGGACAGTAATTTATGCTGTATCTGGCTGTACAGGACAGTAATTGATGCTGTATCCTGCTGTAAAGGACAATAATTTATGCTGTATCTGGCTGTAAAGGACAATAATTTATGCAGTATCTGGCTGTAAAGGACTGTGACACTTTCTGACAGAGAAAACAGTGGCCAATTGTTGGGGACTTGTCAACAATGTTTTGATTTCAAGTACAAAAATAAAACACATTGAGTTTCGTTCTTCTCACTAACAGCAAATGGTTGCATCTTGTTATTATGTTTTTATGAATAAGCGTGTCTTCATATCCCCCATTTGCACAACATACTTACTTGCCTGCTTGCAATACAATACTACAACTAACAGAAAATGTGCGTGGAGGAAAGCACATTCTCAAGCCAAGTTCACTTTTTATAAATTACTACTTTTGCATCCAAACTGGCGCACGCATGTTTTGTGGTATATTTTGTAGCTACGCAATGTTTATAAAGGAGGCCCCTGATGACTATTTGCTGAGCCAGTTGTAGTTGTCTTTATGAAGTTCCATTAGTAGAATGTGCTCTTCAGGAATGTTGGTGCTAGAAGTTGAGCCATGAAGGTGTTGACCCAAACTGGGTTATTCTCATGCTGAGAGTTCTTAGCGGTACAAAGTCATCCATTAATATTGCATGTTCTTATAGAATTTTTTCAGATATAATTGGAACCCTGCTGAATTATTCATAGAGTCTGTTATTTTCGTGGCTGTAGGAGATGAGAGTGACGTTTGGCGGGAGAGGAGGGGAGACGAGGAGAGGGAGGATGAGGGAAGAGATGAGGAGAGGGTGGAGAGGAGGAGAGGAGAGGATAAGAGAGGAGAGGAGAGGATAAGAGAGGAAAGTAGGAGACGGTGGAGAGGAGGAGGAGAGGATAAGAGAGGAGAGGAGGAGATGGTGGAGAGGAGGAGAGGATAAGAGAAGAGGAGACGGTGGAGAGGAGGGGCAGGCTGGTTTGAATAATAGAACACCGGGTTCCCCACCGGATATAGGGTTCCCCAAATCCCTCTGTACTCCTGTGTGATGCTCTTCTAAATGGGGAACAGGAGAGAGGAGGCATCTTCTGCAATCTATTCAATGTAGAGCTTAAGAGGCTTCCCTTGCTATTAGAAACAGCAAGTGATGCATGTTTGTTGTGTGTGTGTGTGTGTGTGTGTGTGTGTGTGTGTGTGTGTGTGTGTGTGTGTGTGTGTGTGTGTGTGTGTGTGTGTGTGTGTGTGTGTGTGTGTGTGTGTGTATGTGTGTGTGTGTGTGTGTGTGTGTGTGTGTGTGTGTGTGTGTGTGTGTGTGTGTGTGTGTGTGTGTGCACGTGTCTGTGTGTGCACCTGTCTGTGTGTGCACGTGTCTGTGTCAGCAGTGAGAAGTGTTGGATGGCAGTTGTTGTGTTCAGTAAGAGAGAGAGAGCGTATTGCTGGTGTGAAAAGCCCTGCAGAAATGTCCCAGCACTTGCCTTGCCTTGTAAGCTCCTCCAGCATGTAAACACAAGCACAGGCTGAGCCTAATATCTCTAACACCTTGTAAACAGCAGCACAGCTTACTACCTGACAACACAGGGTGTCATCTCCCTTACTTTAAACACACTGGAAACAGAGAATGTGAGTGGTAACGGCATTGAAACATTAGTGGAGGATAAACAGAACAGGATTGGATAAAACAGGCTCATACTGTGAGAACAGGATTGGATAAAACAGGCTCATACTGTGAGAACAGGATTGGATAAAACAGGCTCATACTGTGAGAACAGGATTGGATAAAACAGGCTCATAATGTGAGAACAGGATTGGATAAAACAGGCTCATACTGTGAGAACAGGATTGGATAAAACATGCTAATACTGTGACAACAGGATTGGATAAAACAGGCTCATACCGTGAGAACAGGATGTTGGAAACAGGAGTTTCCTACACCAACCATTTGAGGTAACACAGTGAAAAACATTGATGATGGTCCAAAATTGGATGATCCAAACATGACAATATGTTACAGACCATCAAATAGTAAATATAAATGAATATGATTCATAAGAATCAGGGAACATGTGACAGGGCAATGGAGAGACCTGAGGTTGAGCTCCCTTCACTGACAGGTGGTAGCCCTGGTCCAGTGTTATTGTTCTCTTACATTTCTCTCAGCAGGCATTTGGCAGTGAGTGGTTCAGATGGTGGTCTGGTCTCTTTATATGGCTCTGGCTAGAGGTAGCAGAGCAGCTCTGACATTGACTGAGTGAGTGGGGCCTTCGATCTGGTGGATAAATAACTGACCTTAGGGTAAATAATGATTTGAAGTAGGACTCAGAGCCTTTGTTTTCTTTTCAGTCAGGCTTGACGGTTCAACCTTTCCTCAACCTCCCCAATTATCCCGCAGTGCAACAGGCCTCTACCTAATTTTAGCTTGCATGCATAGACCCCTATGCAGTCATTGTATATAAACATGTCTAAATGTGACTGTATGCTCCAGAACCATGCACATGTGTGAGAGAGAGAGAGAGAGAGAGAGAGAGAGAGAGAGAGAGAGAGAGAGAGAGAGAGAGAGAGAGAGAGAGAGAGAGTTACCATGCCTGAGACCATGCAGAGCATTAAGGTTAGCAACATCTTTCCTCTCCTCCTGAATATGATCCTCATGGTCCCTGTCAACCTGACCACCCTCCTCTAGATATCTAGCAGTATGATCCTCATGGTTCCTCTCAACCTGACCACCCTCCTCTAGATATCTAGCAGTATGATCCTCATGGTCCCTGTCAACCTGACCACCCTCCTCTAGATATCTAGCAGTATGATCCTCATGGTCCCTGTCAACCTGACCACCCTCCTCTAGATATCTAGCAGTATAATCCTCATGGTTCCTCTCAACCTGACCACCCTCCTCTAGATATCTAGCAGTATGATCCTCATGGTTCCTGTCAACCTGACCACCCTCCTCTAGATATCTAGCAGTATGATCCTCATGGTTCCTGTCAACCTGACCACCCTCCTCTAGATATCTAGCAGTATGATCCTCATGGTTCCTGTCAACCTGACCACCCTCCTCTAGATATCTAGCAGTATGATCCTCATGGTTCCTCTCAACCTGACCACCCTCCTCTAGATATCTAGCAGTATGATCCTCATGGTTCCTGTCAACCTGACCACCCTCCTCTAGATATCTAGCAGTATGATCCTCATGGTTCCTGTCAACCTGACCACCCTCCTCTAGATATCTAGCAGTATGATCCTCATGGTTCCTGTCAACCTGACCACCCTCCTCTAGATATCTAGCAGTATGATCCTCATGGTTACTCTCAACCTGACCACCCTCCTCTAGATATCTAGCAGTATGATCCTCATGGTTCCTCTCAACCTGACCACCCTCCTCTAGATATCTAGCAGTATGATCCTCATGGTTCCTCTCAACCTGACCACCCTCCTCTAGATATCTAGCAGTATGATCCTCATGGTTCCTGTCAACCTGACCACCCTCCTCTAGATATCTAGCAGTATGATCCTCATGGTTCCTGTCAACCTGACCACCCTCCTCTAGATATCTAGCAGTATGATCCTCATGGTTCCTGTCAACCTAACCACCCTCCTCTAGATATCTAGCAGTATGATCCTCATGGTTCCTCTCAACCTGACCACCCTCCTCTAGATATCTAGCAGTATGATCCTCATGGTTCCTGTCAACCTGACCACCCTCCTCTAGATATCCAGCAGTATGATCCTCATGGTTCCTGTAAACCTGACTGCCCTCCTCTAGATATCTAGCAGTATGATCCCTTCAGCAGTTAGTGATTGAAGGCTGATGGATGTAGTGTAAATGTGCCAATTCAGCCTGAGAAGGCTCCTCCTCTCACATCAAAGTGTTTCGACCCCATTAGATTAGCATCATTAATAATGCAGCTCTGGACATCCTTAAGTTTCTCCTGTGTCTATCCTCTTTCATCTTCTCCATTGTCAGCACTATCCTGCTGTGTTATTCTAGGGGACTGTGGCCAATGGCCATTTCCCCACTAATGTCAGACAGCTTTCCTTCCTTAACTCTTTTCTGTCTTTCTGCTATGCTAACATAACATAACTGACCTTTCACTGGCTCTTGTTTCTCTGTAGGGCTATACGTTAAACGTTCTGAAACCTGCATGCCGGTTTCTATTTGTCTTTTAAAACTTGAAACATTTATTTAACATTGTGTAATTATCGCCACGCTTCTGCTTGGCTCGACCCCAAGGTTTACAACATCTGTTTAGGGTATTATTAACATTCCTATAATGCTATTATTAGGATGTTAAAAAGAGAAGTCATATCTGGTGACAGTTATGTGTTATCCCTCATTAGCTCACCTAGTGTTGTTCTGGGGTCAGTGGAGTAATGCAGTAGTTTCCGCTGTAGGAGCCACAGAGGACTCTCAAACTAATTTCTACTCATTCCCCCATTACCCACTGATCCACAATCAGTCAGTCCTCTTTTACACACTCCATTGACTAAGGAAGCTGTGGTTCTCCTCTCTCTATGTCCTTCTCTGTCTCTCTCTCTTTCCCTCTCTCTCTCTCCAAATCCCCAACTGAACCCCATTCAGTCAGAGGACTTTCTAAACGCTTCATTGACTGGCCTTTTCTCTCTCCATCCCCACTGATCCCCAGTCAGTTTCAGCCCCTTTGTGATGCTTCACTGAGAAGCAGCTCTGGATGTGCTGTGTCCCATGACAGGCAGAGAGAGAGAAAGTGGAAAGGACTGATAAATATTTTAGCGGTGCTGACGTTGGCAGGCGTCTAGACCTGAAAGGATAGGGCAATGAGGAGGGGAGGTGTTAGCGGGACAGGAAGTAGAGTATCCAGAGAGGAAGAAGAGGTAAATAAAGATGCACCCATATTTACCATGAAACAGGAAATGGATGCTCTGAATGTTTTTTCACCTTTTAAAATATTAATACCTGCGCTTTATGAAATACTGCTTCTATCTACGTATATAGCTTTTGTTATTCAGGATTAAGCTCCGTGCTTTCAGCCACTGACATCCATTTATAACACTCTCAGGCCCTATTTTTGTTAGTGTTTCAGGGATGCATCAAGCACAATAAGATTTTATTTGGACTAACAAAAATGGACAGGAAGAGAACAATTGTAAATTGACTCAAATTGTCACAAACTAATGCAATTTTGCTAAATTGTGGAAGGTTTACCACATTATTGATACCATGTCTGTATCGTGGCTCACGATAATAGTTTTCTAGGGCTTCCCGAATGCAGCGGTCTAAGGCACTGCATCTCAGTACTAGAGGTGTCACTACAGATCCGGATTCGATCCCGGGCTGTGTAGCAGCTGGCCGCGACCGGGAGACCCATGAGGTGCGGCTGACTTCCGGGTTAAGCGAGCAGTGTGTCAAGAAGCAGTGCGACTTGGTGGCGTCGTGTTCCGGAGGACAAATGGCTCTCGACCTTCATCTCCCCTGAGTCCGTACAGGAGTGGCAGCGATGGGACAACACTGACAACATTGTTTTCTGCATCCCTGTGTAGGATATGAAATGGGCGTGGCGCACTGGTATAATTAGTCTGTTTAAATGTGTAAAGATGCAGTCATATAACATCATGCAAGATGAATGAGCAGACCCTGCTCTTTGGTGCCTGATGCTCCCTCAGACCAGTTTTTGTCCCCGTTACAGCCGATGAGTCACATAAAGACTGGTAGGGAATGAGAGTGGAGCGTTCAGTAGTGGTTTATTATTTCCCATGAAAAGAAGTGACAGCATTTATACATTTTAATTTATAAATTAAGGACTCCTAGGGCAGGGTTCAGTAAAACCTTAGAATACAAGTCCATATTAGGATGTCTCTGCTGCTTTTGCAGAGAAGCCAAGCGGCTCCAGTTTCCTGCTGTAATCCATCACTTTGTGTAATTTGCTGATAATAATGATTAATTAGTCTCCATTCCTCATCCCTCCTCTTCCATTTCCATTTCCCCTCCCTTCCCGTTGTTCTTTTACCTCTCCATGTACACTGTCTGGTTGGCTGTTCCCCAACTGACCAGCTGCTGTGGATGAGACTTTGATCTTAAACTGCCAAGCTCCAGGAATGTTTGGAGGTTACATTAAATAATATGTGCATACCATGTCTTTACACATTGTTGGGCAGCAGTTCACAGGCATCACAGGCCAGTGTTGTGTCTGTAGGAGCTTGTTATGGTAATACTATATCAAGCAGCAACACAGGCCATCTTCTGACTAAATTACTTAATTGATCTAATTTTAGACCTCGTCTGTTCTGTGTCCTGCTCAAATAGTGTTGGAAGACACTGGCATTCCTGGGATTTGTAAAGGACCTCAACTGAAGAATACTTTGTCTGTGAATTGTCACAATTGTGAAAGAAGATCCTATTTGTACGACTCAGTCAATAGAGCAGACCTGACACCAGTCATGAGTCACAATGCACTCAGACAATCTGCTCATCCACCACAACCATGCAGTGACCTTTGAGAACTACATTTTGACTTATAGAAGTGCTGTAGAATCCAGCTGACTCTCTCTCTCTCTGGATTCTATTTCTATGCTACGCAGTGACCTGTGAGAACTACACTTTAACTTCTACCATGCATCTTAACTACTGTAAAGGACAACAACAGAAAGAGAGTGAAATAGAAAGAGAGGGAAAATGGTGAAACAAACCCTAAGATGAAGTGCATATGTATGTTTGCATAAAGGCTCTTCCTCTCTGTAGGACGTTGTAGCACAACATTGGCACCTCTCCCGTCCCGTTTTATCCGTCCCGTTTTATAATCAGTGCTTATGGGTTTCAGCCTGAGTTGTAAGTGAACACATTTGGCCCCACTTACAGCCATCAAACATAGGAATCCCTGCTTGTTTCTAAAGAACACTTTGTTATTAAAGCAGGGACAGAAGGGTTTTTGTTGTTATGTGCAAATTGGACAGTCACATTTTTGTTCAGGCTTTTTTCTGTTTTGATTGGATGGTTTTAGACGGTGGGGTATTAATGTGTAAATTCCTGTTGATGGTGTAAATGAGTGCATATAAGGTGAATTGTATAGTTCAGGGATTTTTCTGCCATTGAAATCATTGAGGTGGCTAAGTCCAAACAGTGTAAAAAAAGTTATAATATACTGTATATATATACTTTTTTAAATACATTTTCGGGATATAAAAACACTTTCAGTGTGTACTTAAATGACTAAAACCAGACATAAAGTGTGTAAAAAAGATAATGGACCTATATATTTATAGACAGATATATAGACAGACAGGGAGAATTGAAAATTCTAAAAACAATGAATTTACCATTATAGATGTTGTTATTATGTTTGAGCAAAAGAACACAACATTAGCCATTCTTTACCCCGCCAAGATGGGGGCTTCTAAAATTATGACACGCCAACGAGCCAACCGCGCCCCCTGCCATGCCCATCACCTAAGCCCCTTTTTGATCCAGAAGAAAACCTCTATTTGTGCATTTGAAAATAGCTGTGTGTTCGTGCCTGTGTGCATGTGCATAATACAGTATGCCTGTATAGATGTGTACTTGTACATTTGAAGGATGAACTCACTGTCTAGGCACTGGGCGCAGACGGTCTGGTTGGCACCACACCTCCTCACCACCCCCTCTCCAGGTGGGCACACCTCGCAGCACTCTCCACCCTTGGTGTACTGGCCTGACTCACAGGGCACCTGCACCGCCCGCTCCATCTTAGAAGCCACCAATACCCCAACCTGGCACAGACAGAGGAACAGACAGAAGGGTGTTAAAGCAGAGGTCACCCATAATACTGGCTCATAGAGGGGAATGTTTTGAAGGCAAAAATGACAGCCAGGTGCGTATTACAATCATGTTCCTAATCTAACCTCGTATCATGATTCACAATAAATAATTTTGTCTACATCTAAATCAGAGACAAATTCTTCTACAGAGCAATACATTGTCCCACCCTCAGAGAGCCTTTAAAGGCACATAAAGGCAAGCCTCAAAGTGCTCACCCATGACTGGTCCAAGTAACACCTATAAGCATATGTGCCTAATGCACAACCTCATATTGCATGTTAGCACTTCAATATATCCTCCCCATACACACACACACAGACACACATGCATGCACACACTCGTGCACACACACACACTTCCCCCCCAGAATTCCTGTTCCGATCATCCATGTCCAGCCCACTGCCCTTCGCACTGAAGCTGTCAATCTGCAGGGTGTTTACAAAGACTCCTGAACCCATTCATTTATAAGATCTACCTTTGTTTTTCTAATACTTGATTTGTGTTTTCTTCACCATAGGGGTTACTCTCCTCCTTATTTATTCGCTTGTAGTGCAAATGTTAGTTGAATGCTGCTGGCTGGAGCATACTGCAAGTCCAGGCGGGACTGCTTGGGGAAGTAAAGCATTTGAGGAGCTTAACTTTTTCTTTAAGGCCAAGACAAACGGAGCTGTCTACGGGGCTATTGGTCAGACTCAGTACTGTTGATGGAGGGCCTGGGAGAGTTAACGTCCTTGTTTTTCTCTCTAATTGCTAGGTGTGGTAAAAGACAGATTCCTCTCTGGAATTTGCATAACAAGTCCTCATATTGCGCAACTTAAAACTATAAATTCACACACGCACGCAAAGGCATACACACATGCTGCTTCCTGCTACACACAATCTTCTCTCTGTCTCTTTATTTCCAGTCTTTTTCTCACTGCCTCTCTCCACTCTCCCTTCTCTGTCACTTCCTTTCTCTCACTCTGATACAAATGCCAAACAGCTTCACAGGCACAAGACTAAAGCATGTTTTCATACATACAATACATTTAAATAAGGAAACAATCATGTGAAGCACATTCTGAAGTCATAATCATCAAAACCATTAGACTGAAACGCTTTAATGTTTAATGCCTCACATTTTACTAAGAAACACTGCTGGTCTCACTCTCACTGAGATGCCTTCTCTCTCTCTTTAACTGTCTCCCTCTCTCCCCCTCCCTCAGCCCCTGCTTTCATTCAGAAACAGATGCACTGAGAGCAGCCGCCAGCACAGCTCTCTCTCTCACTCTCCGTCGATCGACTAATCCGCTCTGTACATTTCTCCCTCTCTCTATCTGCTCTGTGTGTGCGTGCGTGCGTGTCTGTCTGTGTGTGCGTGCCCCCCCAGTGATATCCCCCACATAATCTCAAACCCTCTCAAGGGCGCAACTTTGGTTTTAGAAGTGGGGGGACATAACTATTTTATTACATTTTTATCCAGTCGGATAAACACTCCAAACAGTCTACCCGACTGCTTGGAGGCATCTGCATGGTCCTAAAGCACACCATTGCCTCATTTTGTACCACAATCCAATGATAAAACTGGGGAGGACTAAAGTGCAATTTCAGAATCCCCCCACTCTTGGCATGTCTCCCTCTGTTGGAGAATTGCCCAAAGCATTGTTAAACCACACATAAGCATATTTTCTTATCCTTACTAATTTATGCAAACTTTGGCTCTAAACCTCTGTTTTTATTTGAATATGGTCTTACAATGTAATCATGAATGTGAACTTGGAATGCCGCCCAACCCCCCAAGTTTATCTGTATCTGTGTGCATCTTGTCAGTGAAATAAACTGGCATTTACCAGCTTCCCCTCTGATAAGGAGCCTGCTACTCTCAACATGATCTGAGTGACTGAAATGGTGCTGCATGGTCAATCTGACGTCTGCATTGGCCGTGCAGCATTTAGGGTGATATGGCCTCTGCAGAAGTCAGGGTATTCATACTTCTTGAGCTTAGAGGAGCAGCGCAGAACTGTTGTGAAGGAAGTTGTCAAGGAAGTGGATTTGTGTTTATACAGGACCTCCTGACCTACAGTTGAAATCGGAAGTTTACATGCACTCATGTTGGAGTCATTAAAACTCGTTTTCAACCACTCCACAAATTTCTTGTTAACAAACTATAGTTTTGTCAAGTCGGTTAGGACATCTACTTTGTGCATGACACACTTAATTTTTACAACAATTGTTTACATACAGATTATTTCACTTATAATTCACTGTATCAATATTCCAGTGGGTCAGAAGTTTACATACACTAAGTTGACTGTACCTTTAAACAGCTTGGAAAATTGCTAAAATGATGTCATGGCTTTAGAAGCTTCTGATAGGCTTATTGACATCATTTGAGTCAACTGGAGGTGTACCTGTGTATGTATTTCAAGGCCTACCTTCAAACTCAGTGCTTCTTTGCTTGACATCATGGGAAAATCAAGAGAAATCAGCCAAGACCTCAGAAAAACTATTGTAGACCTCCACAAGTCTGGTTCATCCTTGGGAGCAATTTCCAAACGCCTGAAGGTACCATGTTCATCTGTACAAACAATAGTAGGCAAGTATAAACACCACAGGACCACGCAGCCATCATACCGCTCAGGAAGGAGATGCGTTCTGTCTCCTAGAGATGAACGTACTTTGGTGCGAAAAGTGCAAATCAATTCCAGAACAACATCAAAGGACCTTGTGAAGATGCTGTAGGAAACAGATACAAATGTATCTATATCCACAGTAAAACGAGTCCTATATCGACATAACCTGAAAGGCCACTCAGCAAGGAAGAAGCCACTGCTCCAAAACCGCCATATAAAAGCCAGACTACGGTTTGCAACTGCACATGGGGACAAAGATCGTACTTTTTGGAGAAATGTCCTCTGGTCTGATGAAACAAAAATAGAACTGTTTGGCCATAATAACCATTGTTATGTTTGGAGGGAAAAGGGTGAGGCTTGCAAGCCGAAGAACACCATCCCAACCGTGAATTAAGGGGGTGGCAGCATCATGTTGTGGGGGTGCTTTGCTGCAGGAGGGACTGGTGCAGTTCACAAAATAGATGGCATCACGAGGGAGGAAAATTATGTGGATATATTGAAGCAACATCTCAAGACATCAGTCATGAAGTTAAAGCTTGGACGCAAATGGGTCTTCCAAATGGACAATGACCCCAAGCATAGTTCCAAAGTTGTGGCAAAATGGCTTAAGGACAGCAAAGCCAAGGTATTGGAGTGGCCATCACAAAGCCCTGACCTCAATCCTATAGAACATTTGTGGGCAGAACTGAAAAAGTGTGTGTGAGCAAGGAGGCCTACAAACCTGACTCAGTTACACCAGCTCTGTCAGGAGGAATGGGCCAAAATTCACCCCTTATTATGGGAAGCTTGTGGAAGACTACCCAAAACGTTTGAACCAAGTTAAACAATTTAAAGGCAATGCTACCAAATACTAATTGAATGTATGTAAACATCTGACCCACTGGGATTGTGATGAAAGAAATAAAAGCTGAAATAAATCATTCTCTCTACTATTATTCTGATATTTAAAGTTCTTAAAATAAAGTGTTGATCCTAACTGACCTAAGACAGGGAATTTTAAATGTCAGGAATTGTGAAAAACTGAGTTTATGTATATGGCTAAGGTGTATGTAAACTTCCGACATCAACTGTACCTATCATGTCAATGAGGAGCTATACGGAGCCCTCCGCATTGTCACAAAATTAGAGCCGCGCACAGCGACTTCCCTCCGTAGACTACGCAATAGCATCACACCATCCATACGGAGCCTCCGACCACATTGTCGGATCAAGCATAAATTGGCTTTAAGTCTTTAACTCAAGCGTGTAGAATAAGGTAATGCCCTCACACACACACACACACACACGCACACACGCACACACGCACACACGCACACACACACAAACACACACACACATACACACACCAGGTCACATCCCCAGCCTTGAGATGCCTGCTTTGCACTCTCCCCGATTTCATAGTCAATTAGAGACTATTTCTGAATCTAATTCTACAAACATGCTCTATACTAACACAATGTTATAAAGAAGATGTGAAAACAGACTACTCCTGAGTAATGTAGAGGGCCGTTCACATGGTGAGTGAGTGAACAAGCCTTATTAGACCAGCAGGTCTTGAAATATCAGGAGGATTAGCCTATGACAGCCACTCACCAAATAATAGCAAATAGTTTGTAATCCTCCCCATCACCATTATCATCACCCAACTATCGAAAGTTCACACTCATGTCATGAATTGTTCAAAACTTTCTGAACTTCAGATAAGTCACTACCTCCACTTCAACAGAAGCCTACTTCCATAAAAAGAGAAAATATGGGTATTTTAGGATTTCATAACAGATTCATGCATAAAAACTGTTATTAGATCATGTATGGACTGAAATGTTAAGGGTTTGATCAGTCATCAGTAAATGGCACAGATCTGTTTCATGTATGCATACTCAGTGTTGGGGAAGCTACTCTGAAAATATAGTTTACCAAGCTACCAATTACTTCACACTGGAAGAAGTTAAACTGGGTATATGAGCGAAGTAGGCAATCATTTTCTTTTTTTCAGCATTAGACCTGCCTAATTCTCACTTGAAACATTCGTTTTTTTTGTTTCTTAGGCTAAATTACACATTCTGTTAACATATGACCTCAATTGCAATTTGTTATCTATGGCATTTCAGGTGCACATATAAACGTTTTTTTAAGAACTAGTTTGGATATGGTGAACTACTTTTTCAAAGTAACTTTAGTACAGTAAACTATATTTGTCTTATGGGTAGCTTTAATGTAGCTTAAATTCTTCCAGTGTGAAGTAATTGGTAGCTTGGTAAACTATATTTTCTGAGTAGCTTCCCCAACACTGAGTATGCATATTTACCGATGACTGAGCAAGCCTTTCATTTCAGTCCGTATGTGATCTTACCACAGTTTTAAATGGATGGACCTGCTATGAAATCCTACCTTGGGCTCTGGCACCTGCCTATGAAAACCGTCTAGGATGGTTGTTCTATAAAGGATTCAGATGAAGAGCATGGGGAACTATAACTGTTATTATAAAACACACATTCGGGTTTATTATGCTTAGTTCTGAGAAGTGTGTGTGTGGGGGGTGGGGGGGAATAAACACCTTCCCTCCAGCAGCTCCTCAGATTAGTATCGTGACTAATTTGCCAGCATTAGATGGGGAAATACGAGGGACAGTGCAGGGATCCCCAGTCTAATACAACTACAGTGTTATAACGCAAAGTAATAAAATGAAAACAATGAACATGTTTCTCCCATGCTACCTATTCAATCAAATGAAATATATATTTTTGAAATCAGAGTTATAAATCATGCCACTACTCACCACTCCAAACAACATCACCAATGATAAGGTACCCGCCATGCTTCGGTTTCCTACAGTGTCATAAACAAATAGACTATACTAAATGGATACTGCAAAGGAACATACAGGACGAATTGTTCATTTTAATTCCAGTGGCAATTCTTTATCAATGAGTCCGCAGTGAATTCCCCATGCTCTTCGCTGCCGTGTAGCGTTCGAGACCTTTTGAGAGTGAGATGCGTCGCATTGGCAGGTCACTGGTGCGTGCGTGAAACGTCCCGGCGCAGACTGACTGTACTGAGCGCTATCCAGCAGTGCACTGCGGAGGCAAGAGTCGTGCACGAACTGAAGAGAGGCACGTCCACTCCTTCCCGATTTACCCTGTGACTTCTGCAGTAGTCGACTTGCACGACCTACACCTGGTATCATCAACTAGATTCAGACGTGCGTCAATTTTTTCTTGAGTGGATGGTTGGGGGGCAAGAACATAGTTACAAATCATTTGTAGACTTCAAATTGACCGCATTAAGCCCAAACAGATATCATATTTGACTAACACATAATACTTCCAAACCTTGCTTGCATTTGTATATGGTAATGCGTGTCTATATTATGCATGGAAATACTTGGGAACAGATATTCCAAATTAAAACTTGGAGCTGATTTACATTGTTTTATGTCCAACAATGAAAATGCAACCACACAAAAACACCTGCAGTACAAATTCGTCACTCTGGCCGCCAGTTGGGGGACCCTGATCTACACAGACAAGAGACAAGGATAAACTGGAGCCACTTTTCTGACACTTCATCTATATCTCGCTCTCTCTCTCTCTCTCTCTCTCTATCGCTCTCTCTCTTTCTCTCTATTGCTCTCTCTTTCTCTCTATCGCTCTCTCTCTTTCTCTCCCTCCCTCCCTCTCTCTCTCTCTCTTTCTCTCTATCGCTCTCTCTCCAAAGCGTTGGATTGCATGTTGTTTGCTAAAGAATGCATCCCCGGAAATCTACTTGAAATCTACTGGGTAGCTGCTTTTTTCACATGCATTTTCATTGACCATTTCTCATTTATGTGGTCTGTATTATTGCGTCAACTGTATATTAATGGTTGAATTTCATGAGCTGGTGCACACCCCAAAAGTTGGTAGAGGTGCTGACCAATGGCGAGCAAACTATGTAAAAAAAAAAAGGAAATAAAAAAATAAGAGAGAGTCGCATACTCTATATACAAGCTCCCAGTAATGTACTGGGTAAACCACCAACGTTTTGGCATTACTGTGCCTTCTTCAGGGTCTGGTGTCAAGCACATCATCATTCTAGGCACAGCTTGATTCTTGCGCTTTCTACATGGTCACGTAGTAGGCCTATAGCCTACAATATTTACCAGCCGCACCCAAAAAAATAATATATATACAGTATATGTAGCGAACAAAAGAAGTGGGAAGCAAATCCAGGCGTGAAAGGCAAACACGCATCGCGCCAATAGGGTTAACCCACTTGGTGGGGATTGTAAAGTGGCTCATACAGCGAGGACCGCAATTCTGCCCCTTTCGAACCAGTAGGCACGTCGACTTTCTTTCAAACCCCTTCACAAGTATCTCTGTGCCTTTCGATGACACAACGGCCTCCATCCGACTTGACACCAACGTAGCGAACAGAGGGAATGGCAAGCGAATCCTGGTCTCCGGCGTGAAAGGCAGACACCCTATGCATCGCGATAAATCAAATTTTATTTGTCACATACACATGGTTAGCAGATGTTAATGCGAGTGTAGCGAAATGCTTAGGGATAACCCACTTGGAGGGAATTGTAAACATGGCTCAAAGAGCTAGGCTTTTTACCAGCCACACCACAGCCTCTTACACAATATAATGATACACCACAAGAGGGAGACTACTTCCCTTGCATAGTTGGTCATCCCTGAAGTAACACTACTGTGAATAATCAGGCTATCAAGGTAAGACAGTTCAATGAGGGATGTGCACTTTCAAGAAAGAAACAACTGAATTCATATTGACTCATGTTTTACAATCCATTTTATAACATCATTTCGTGTCATGGAATTTCATACCAAGGCTTACAACCGTTAACCTACCACTTGTACTTATGGTACCATGACACAACGCCATATGGTAAGTGAATAGAGTGAGAGAGAGTGTGAATTTTCAATTGAGCCATTATGCTCATTACACACACCTCTGGGATATGCTCTGTATTGAACCTGTCCATCAAAGCAGATCACATGGTCCATTATGTGGAGTTTTTGGACAGGCTCCACAGTCCTTGATGATACACTAAATTTGTGAAGGCCACTGAAAGACCACTAATGCACGTCTGAGTTCTATAATTGTGTTTACTGCTCATTGAGGTATTTACACTTACAGGCAAACCAGTGTTGATGGCTATTGAGCTCGGACAATTTGGCCAGCAGAAGCCACCAATCAGGTTGCAGCACACTGAACCTGCTACCGTCACGTCCCACCTCCACTATAACCTTATTGTCCCCCTGACCCTGTCTGGCTCCACCCCTCCTGTACCTACAGCTGAGGGGGTCTGCTCTACTCTATGGGCTGAAGCCCTCTTGTATTGGCAGGCTGGTTGGGTTTCACTGTTGAGATCTGAATACTTTCCTTTATTGATCTCTGGACACATCAATGATCCCACATCCTCCATCCTCCCAGAAGACCAGCCCCCACTCCTCCCACCCCCATGTCCCCCATCCAGAGGACACGGTCGCTTTAATCTAAAACATTGCATAGGAAATACACAAGTAAGAAAGTCTTCTACTGTGTCACTGACCTTTCCAGATGATGTCACTCAAGTAGTTTTTTGTTTGTATGCATGTAGCCACAATATGACTCTTCAGACTATATTATTATCCATTATGGTAGGTGGCAGGCCTACCACAGTTTGTTGTCATACACTTGGTTGGTTTGTTAAGATGGTTGTCATGGCAACTTGCTAATGGATAAACAGCCCATTGAAAGAGGTGATGATGAATATGATGGTGATTACATGGTTTTGGAGGTGAATAGAACATCTTGCTGAAATGTATCTATCCAACTGGCCATAGATAGCAAATAGCCAGTGAATGAGAGCTCTTTAAGTAGTGTTATGTATATGCTGCTGGTGTGCTGACAAGGCCGTCTATGAGTCATACATTATTCTCTCCCCACATATCATGTTCCTGTCCTTGTGATTAGTCAGCATACTGTAAGCCAATGTCATTCCACTCGGCAAGGTCACTCATAAAATATAGTCTTGATAAAGATTTGATGAGGCTGAACATTTTAAAGGTTTGAATTGGTAAAGTAGCTGAATGTCCTATTCATTAGAATAAGTAATGAAACATGATACGTTACCTTACTCATGACTTTGCCTCATACAGTCTGTTACAGTTTGGTATGGTAACATGGACAGTCTCACTAAGAAGAGACTAGAGAGGGTTGTGCTGAAAGCCTCAAAGATTACTGGCTGTCCTGGGACCTTCCCTCTGTGAGCTTTCTGTACACCAAGCGCACCTCCAAATGTGCAGAAAAAAATAATCAACGACCCCTCCTATCCATCCAATTACTTCTTTCAGTGTTTTTCCAGCAGCAGTCAGAACATTGAACTCCCTTCGATAATATAGACCTACACTAGATGGCCAAATGTGGACAACCCTTCAAGTTAGTGGATTCACCTATTTCAGCCACACCCGTTGCTGACAGATGTATAAAATCGAGCACACAGCCATGCAATCTCCATAAAAAGACAGTGGCAGTAGGATGGCCGGTACTAAAGAGCTTAGTGACTTTCAACGTGGCACCGTCATAGGTTGGGACCTTTCCAACATGTCAGTTTGTCAAATTTCTGCCCTGCTAGAGCTGCCTCAATCAACTGTAAGTGCTGTTATTGTGAAGTGGAAACATCTAGGACCAACAATGGCTCAGCCGTGAAGTGGTAGTCCACACAAGCTCACAGAACAGGACCCCCGAACGCTGAAGCGCGTAACTCCTAAAAATCATCTGTCCTCAGTTGAAACACTCACTACGACATTCCAAACTGCCACTGGCAGCAACATCAGCACAATAACTGTTCGTCGGGAGCTTCATGAAGTGGGTTTCCATGTCCCAGCAGCCTCAAACAAGCCTAAGATCACCATGCGCTATGCCAAGCGTTGGCTGGAGTGGTGTAAGCTTGCCGCCATTGGACTCTGGAGCCGTGGAAACGTGCTCTGTGGAGTGATAAATCCCGCTTCACATCTGGCAGTCCGACAGATGAATCTGGCATTGGCGGATGTTAGGAGAACGCTACCTGCCCCAATGCGTAGTGCCAACTGTAAAATACGGTGGAGGAGGAATAATGGTCTGGGGCTGTTTATCATGGTTCGGGCTAGGCCCCTTAATGCTATAGAATACGATGGCATTCTAGGCAATTCTGTGCTTCCAACTTTGTGGCAACAGTTTGGGGAAGGCCCTATCCTGTTTCTGCCTGACAATGTGGTGTTCCTCAAGGTTCCGTTTTAGGACCACTATTGTTTTCACTATATATTTTACCTCTTAGGGATGTCATTCGAAAACATAATGCTATGCGGATGACACACAGCTGTACATTTCAATGAAACATGGTGAAGCCCCAAAATTGCCCTCGCTAGAAGCCTGTGTTTCAGACATAAGGAAGTGGATGGCTGCAAACTTTCTACTTTTAAACTCGGACAAAACAGAGATGCTTGTTCTAGGTCCCAAGAAACAAAGACATCTTCTGTTGAATCTGACAATTAATCTTGATGGTTGTGCAGTCGTCTCAAATAAAACTGTGAAGGACCTCTGCGTTACTCTGGACCCTGATCTCTCTTTTGACGAACATATCAAGACTGTTTCAAGGACAGATTTTCCCATCTACGTAACATTGCAAAAATCAGAAACTTTCTGTCCAAAAATGATGCAGAAAAATGAATCCATGCTTTTGTTACTTCTAGGTTAGACTACTCCAATGCTCTACTTTCCAGATACCCGGATAAAGCACTAAATAAACTTCAGTTAGTGCTAAATACGGCTGCTAGAATCTTGACTAGAACCAAACAATTTGATCATATTACTCCAGTGCTAGCCTCCCTACACTGGCTTCCTGTTAAGGCAATGGCTGATTTCAAGGTTTTACTGCTAACATACAAAGCATTACATGGGCTTGCTCCTACCTATCTTTCTGATTTGGTCCTGCCGTACATACCTACACGTACGCTACGGTCACAAGACGCAGGCCTCCTAATTGTCCCTAGAATTTCTAAGCAAACAGCTGGAGGAAGGGCTTTCTCCTATAGAGCTCCATTTTTATGGAATGGTCTGCCTACCCATGTGAGAGACGCAGACTCGGTCTCAACCTTTAAGTCTTTACTGAAGACTCATCTCTTCAGTGGGTCATATGATTGAGTGTAGTCTGGCCCAGGAGTGTGAAAGTGAACGGAAAGGCTCTTGGAGCAACGAACCGCCCTTGCTGTCTCTGTCTGGCCGGTTCCACTCTCTCCACTGGGATTCTCTTCCTCTAACCCTATTACAGGGGCTGAGTCACTGGCTTACTGGTGCTCTTTCATGTCGTCCCTAGGAGGGGTGCGTCACTTGAGTGGGTTGAGTCACTGACGTGAACTTCCTGTCTGGGTTGGCGCCCCCCCTTGGGTTCTGCCGTGGCGAAGATCTTTGTGGGCTATACTCAGCCTTGTCTCAGGATGGTAAGTTGGTGGTTGAAGATATCCCTCAAGTGGTGTGGGGGCTGTGCTTTGGCAAAGTGGGTGGGCTTATATCCTTCCTGTTTGACCCTGTCCGGGGATATCATCGGATGGAGCCACAGTGTCTCCTGACCCCTCCTGTCTCAGCCTCCAGTATTTATGCTGCAGTAGTTTATGTGTCGGGGGGCTAGTGTCAGTTTGTTATATCTGGAGTACTTCTCCTGTCTTATCCGTTGTCCTGTGTGAATTTAAGTATGCTCTCTCTAATTGTATCTTTCTCTCAGAGGACCTGAGCCCTAGGACCATGCCTCAGGACTACCTGGCATGATGACTCCTTGCTCTCCCCAGTCCACCTAGCCGTGCTGCTGCTCCAGTTTCAACTGTTCTGCATGCGGCTATGGAATCCTGACCTGTTCACCGGACGTGCTACCTGGCCCAGACCTTCTGTTTTCAACTCTCTAGAGACAGCAGGAGTGGTAGAGATACTCATAATGATCAGCTCTGAAAAGCCATCTGACATTTACTCCTGAGGTGCTGACTTGCTGCACCATTGACAACTACTGTGATTATTATTATTTGACCATGCTGGTCATTTATGAACATTTGAACATCTTGGCCTGTTATAATCTCCACCCGGCACAGCCAGAAGAGAACTGGCCACCCCTCATAACCTGGTTCCTCTCTAGGTTTCTTCCTAGGTTTTGGCCTTTCTAGGGAGTTTTTCCTAGCCACCGTGCTTCTACACCTGCATTGCTTGCTGTTTGGGGTTTTAGGCTGGGTTTCTGTACAGCACTTTGAGATATCAGCTGATGTACGAAGGGCTATATAAATACATTTGATTTGATTTGAATGCCCCCGTGCAGAAATGGCTTGAAGAGATCAGTGTGGAAGATCTTGACTGGCCTGCGCAGAGCCCTGACATCAACCCCATCTAACAACTTTGGGATGAATTGGAACGCCGACTGTGAGCCAGACCTAATCACCAAACATCAGTGACCGACCACACTAATGGTCTTGTGGCTGAATGGAAGCAAGTCCCCGTTCCAACATCTAGTGGATTTAGAGCCTATCAGCACAGTGTCCTGGAGATAGAGCCTATCAGCACAGTGTACTAGAGTTAGAGTCTATCAGCACAGTGTACTGGAGTTAGAGCCTATCAGCACGGTGCACTGGAGTTAGAGCCTATCAGCACAGTGTACTGGAGTTAGAGCCTATCAGCACAGTGTACTGGAGTTAGAGCCTATCAGCACAGTGTACTGGAGTTAGAGCCTATCAGCACAGTGTACTGGAGTTAGAGTCTATCAGCACAGTGTACTGGAGTTAGAGCCTATCAGCACAGTGTACTGGAGTTAGAGCCTATCAGCACAGTGTACTGGAGTTAGAGCCTATCAGCACAGTGTACTGGAGTTAGAGCCTATCAGCACAGTGTACTGGAGTTAGAGTCTATCAGTACAGTGTACTGGAGTTAGAGCCTATCAGCACAGTGTACTGGAGTTAGAGCCTATCAGCACAGTGTACTGGAGTTAGAGCCTATCAGCACAGTGTACTGGAGTTAGGGCCTATCAGCACGGTGCACTGGAGTTAGGGCCTATCAGCACAGTGTACTGGAGTTAGAGCCTATCAGCACAGTGTACTAGAGTTAGAGTCTATCAGTACAGTGTACTGGAGTTAGGGCCTATCAGCACAGTGTACTAGAGTTAGAGTCTATCAGTACAGTGTACTGGAGTTAGGGCCTATCAGCACAGTGTACTAGAGTTAGAGTCTATCAGTACAGTGTACTGGAGTTAGGGCCTATCAGCACAGTGTACTAGAGTTAGAGTCTATCAGTACAGTGTACTGGAGTTAGAGCCTATCAGCACAGTGTACTGGAGTTAGAGTCTATCAGTACAGTGTACTGGAGTTAGGGCCTATCAGCACAGTGTACTGGAGTTAGAGCCTATCAGCACAGTGTACTAGAGTTAGAGCCTATCAGTACAGTGTACTGGAGTTAGGGCCTATCAGCACAGTATTTAGTATTTTTTATATTTTATTAGATTCCCCATTAGCTGTTGAGAAAGCAGCAGCTACTCTTCCTGGGGTCCACACAAAACATGAAACATGACATAACACAGAACCTTAACAGACAAATGATGATCCCATCAGGACCATTATATAAATGCCCCCTCTCTTTGGGATGAATTGGAACGCCGACTGTGAGCTCCCCCTCAATCATAATGTGATGCTAAGTGCATTAGTTATGTGTTAATTAGCCCTCTCGTTAATGGGCTGACTAATGATATCCATTCTGTTTTGGGGCCTGCGGTCAACAAGTCCAAAATCACAGATGACTGTAATCTCTCCCTGTTTCTTTTAGGGAACAATCCTTTGTTCTAGTTATGTGTGCATGCATAACTCTCCCCTGTGAGTATTTTTGCTAGATTGAGTCATGTTTACTATGTTTTGTACTATGCTGAATTCCTCTAACTGACATGGACAGTGATTTCAAATGACAGCTCTGTATAAAATCAAAGGGAAAAAGCTAAACGCATGTTATACAGCACCCCTCGTCATGCATTGTGTGGCTATACTGTATCTTCAAAGTGTAAACTCATACCTCATGTCTCGAGTCACAGTCCTCCTCTGTCATCTGTGAGACCAGTGGGAGGTGGGCTGGGGCTGGTAGGAGACACTAACCATGACCAGACATTGACCCAATCTACCCCTTGACTCTGTGGCTCAGAAGAAGCCAAACAGAATCAGTGGTCAGGGTTGTGGCAAGGTGCACTGAGGCTGGGGAGACCAGGTTGTAAAGCACCTGACCTGTTAGAGGGGATGATCCTGAGGATGTCACAGGGAAGTAGCCATGGCTCCCTGTATTTGTACAGGTGATAGAGACAGACCTGTCTATTACAGTATGGTCTATCTGGCCATGAGAGCATTGAGGAGTGAGAGGGTGTCAGACAAATACAGACATGGTGGTCCTCTATTGGCCCTGAGGATGTGGTCTGAGAATTCAGCAAACAGGATGGAAGTCCAGTGTGCCCCTGACATCCCCCAGATGTGAGAAGGATGTTGTCTGTAAGCATGCAGGTCAGCTAATAAACACAGCATCCCGTTTCCACTGGTGGGATAGGTTAGGTTGTTCATGTTGTGTGTGTAGACTAGAATGGAAAACTCCCCACTGGGAACACGCTGGTTGAATCAACGTTGTTTCCATGTCATTAAAATAGAATTACTTTGAACCAACGTGGAATAGATGTTGATTTGACATCTGTGCCCAGTGGGTCCTGCCTCCCTTCTCCTACTGATTGTGCAGATTGTCGTAGAGCACATGGGGGCACATGTAGGAACCCAACCTGGTGGATGGATGCATAGCAGTATTTTGCAACTGGACACTCACCACCACATACTGGCCACAGAAAAGAGAGGAGTGATTCTCTTTAGTCTCCCTCCTGCTCTCCCCTCCCATTCTAATCAGTCTGGTTGAGCTACTAGCTCTAATCAGCTAAATGGATGGTCTGCTCTGGGTGAATATTGATGATGTTGGGAGTTGGGGACCCCCCTGGGTTCTTCTCGGGGGGAGAGAGATTATTATTGCATATTGTTGTGGCAGAATTAGAATTTTCCGCAACAATACTGTTATTATTGTATTGTGTAAAATGGTGTGTATAACATTAAAGAACATATCAGTGATGTATTTTATTATGAGTATATCAGTATCAGTAGTTTGCTATTTGCACTAAGATATGGTTTAATTTATATATCTCAATACATACAATATGTATTGAGGGGAGGGGGGGGGGTTAAGGCATCGCAGCTATTTTGTTCTGGACACACGCAGCTAGTCATGTATTCAGCATATCAAACAGTGGAATGATCAAAGTGTCTTAGTGTATGTGAGAGTGCATGGGAACTAAGCCAGGAGACCATCGTTTAAACCTCTCATCCTCTGTATGAGTGTCCTGGGATCCTTAACAACCACTGAGACCAAGACCTCCACTGGATGTCTTCATCTTATCTGTTAAATGGACAGCACCAGGGAGGAGAGGAGAGGAGAGGAGAGGGGAGGGGAGAAGAGGAGAGGAGAGGAGAGGAGAGGAGAGGAGAGGAGAGGAGAGGAGAGGAGAGGAGCTGAAAGAAAAAGAAAACGAGGGAAGGAGGAAAGGAGAAGTGTTAACACAGACGATCTTAGTGATGAGTATTGACAGCCAGGCACAGTGAGGGTCTAATCTGATTGGTTGATGGCCTGGTATTGAATAGCCATCAGTGATAACCTGCTCTCCTTTCTCTTCCTCCCTGCTTCCTTCCCTTCCACAATGTGATCTGAGCTCAGGCTCTCATTGAACTCTGCAGGCACTGGACTTCCTCAGCTCCATTCTATTGAATAATATTTACTCATGAATTATGACATTTAATAGGATAATCAAAGTGTGTGCCTGATCCAATGAAATGAACCATATAAATAAATAATACACCAATTGTGAAATGGCAATCCAAAGAATGCTTACTTATGAATCCAAAACATCCAAACACAATTGTAGGCTTACATACATGTCTGTCTGTCTGTCTGTCTGTCTGTCTGTCTGTCTGTCTGTGTTGTGCATATGCTTATTTGCACTGGTCAGTCTGACCATATTGTTTGCCTCATTGGCAGTGATCAAAGCCTTTAACCTTGTGTGGCTGGGACAGGTTCAGTCAAGCAGCACACATGGCTTCAAGCTAATGTCCTGGAAATCCCCAACAAGCAAACAAGGAGAAAATAAATGTTCTGTGTGTGTGTGTGCGTTTGCATTGGTGTGTGTGTGTTTGTGTGCGTGTGCATGTGTTTGCGTGAGTGTGTACAGTACGTGCTATGCAAGTGTGTATACAGGATGTTTTTGTGGCAGTGTGTGTGGCATGCTTATGTCTCTATGTTTTTGCAAATGGATGCTAGAATTTGCACTTGAACTCTTTCCCCTTTCTCCTCCTCCTTTTCTCCTCCTCTCTCTAACTTGCTGTATTTTCATCAACTCTCTCTCCAATCAGCAGCCCAATAAACCTCATCATAGACAACCTTACATGCTGAATCCATACAGGCTATATTTTTTTCTTTTTTTTATCTCTACCTTTATTTAACCAGGTAGGCTAGTTGAGAACAAGTTCTCATTTACAACTGCGACCTGGCCAAGATAAAGCATAGCAGTGTGAACATATACTGCTCTTTGTGTCCCTTATCATTCCAGCCACAAAGCAATAGCCTTGCTGTTATATAATCACAGTGTCCACTCTATACAAACCCCATCCGTATCAGAATTGTTTACAGGTGAAAAAGACCGTCCAACAACAATCACAGAAATATCCAGACATGCCATTTCATAACAGGAAGGAATATATATTAAGTTAGGTTATTATTTGCGACCAAGCTTTAACTTCATGACTGATGTCTTGAGATGTTGCTTCAATATATCCACATAATTTTCCTCCCTTGTGATGCCATCTATTTTGTGAAGTGCACCAGTCCCTCCTGCAGCAAAGCACCCCCACAACATGATGCTTCCACCCCTGTGCTTCCCTGTTGGGATGTTGTTCTTCGGCTTGCAAGCCTCCCCCTTTTTCCTCCAAACATAACGATGTTCATTGTGGCCAAACAGTTCTATTTTGTTATTATTATTATTATTATTATTTTGTTTCATCAGACCAGAGGACATTTCTCCAAAAAGTACGATCTTTGTCCCCCCTGTGCAGTTGCAAACCATAGTCTGGCAAATTTATGGGAGTTTTGGAGCAGTGCCTTCTTCCTTGCTGAGCGTCCTTTCAAGGTTATGTCGATATAGGACTCGTTTTACTGTGGATATAGATACTTTGGACCTGTTTCCTACAGCATCTTCACAAGGTCCTTTGCTTTTGTTCTGGGATGTATTTGCACTTTTCGCACCAAAGTACGTTCATCTCTAGGAGACAGAACGTGTCTCCTTCCTGAGCGGTATGACGGCTGTGTGGTCCAATGGTGTTTATACTTGGGTACTATTGTTTGTACAGATGAACGTGGTACCTTTGGAAATTGCTCCCAAGGATGAACCAATCTTGGAAAAATGACTTGTGTCCTGCACAAAGTAGATGTCCTAACTGACTTGGCAAAACTATAGTTTGTTAACAAGAAATTTGTGGAGTGGTTGAAAAACAAGTTTTAATGACTCCAACCTAAGTGTATGTCAACTTCCGACTTCAACTGTACATTTGAGATGAGTAATGCAAGATATGTAAACATTATTGAAGTGGCATTATTAAAGTGACTAGTGATCCATTTATTAAAGTGGACAATGATTTCAAGTCTGTATGTAGGCAGCAGCCTCTCTGTGTCAGTGATGGCTGTTTAACAGTCTGATGGCCTTGAGATAAAAGCTGTTTTTCAGTCTCTCGGTCCCAGCTTTGATGCACCTATACTGACCTCGCCTCCTGGATGGTAACTGGGTGAACAGGCAGTGGCTCGAGTGGTTGTTGTCCTTGATTATCTTTTTGGCCTTCCTGTGACATCGGGTGCTGTAGGTGTCCTGGAGGGCAGGAAGTTTGGCTCCGGTGATGTGTTGTGCAGACCGCAACACCCTCTGGAGAGCCCTGCGGTTGTGGGCAGTGTAGTTGTCGTACCAGGCAGTGATACAGCCCAACAGGATGCTCTCAATTGTGCATCTGTAATAGTTTGTGAAGGTTTTAGGTGACAAGCCAAATTTCTTCAGCCTCCTGAGGTTGAAGAGGTGCTGTCGCGCCTTCTTCACCACACTGTCTCTGTGGGGGGACCATTTCAGTTTGTCAGTGATGTGTACGCCAAGGAACTTAAAACGTTCCATCTTCTCCACTGCTGTCCCATCGATGTGAATAAGGGGGTGCTCCCTCTGCTGTTTCCTGAAGTCCAAGATCATCTCCTTTGTTTTGTTGATGTTGAGTGAGAGGCTGTTATCCTGACACCACACTCCGAGTGCCCTCACTTCCTCCCTGTAGGCTGTCTCGTTGTTGGTAATCAAGCCTACAACTGTTGTGTCGTCTGTAATCTTGATGATTGAGTTGGAGGCGTGCATGGCCACGCAGTTATGGGTGAACAGGGAGTACTGGAGGGGGCTGAGAACGCTCAAGCTTAATGATGAGCTTGGAGGGTACTATGGTGTTGAATGCTGAGCTATAGGCAATGAACAGCATTCTTACATAGGTATTCCTCTTGTCCAGATGGGATAGGGCAGTGTGCAGTGTGATGGTGATTGCATCATCTGTGGACCTATTGGGGTGGTAAGCAAATTGAAGTGGATCATGGGTGACAGGTAAGGTGGAGGTGTTATGATCCTTGACTAGTCTCTCAAAGCACTTCATTATGACAGAAGTGAGTGCTGCTGGGCGATAGTCATTTAGTTCAGTTACCTTTACATTCTTGGGTAAGCCAAGCAGTCTCTGTTTCAGGCCAGGTACAAACCAATCACAGCTGATTCATCGGATAATAATAATTAATTTTAGGAACTGGGCCTGACCACAAGCCTTATCCTGTTCCCCCAATAGAGTCCTTCTGAATCCTTCTGGGTCCCATGGCATATTTTGAAAGCTTCACTATTGTTTGTTATTATATCGATCTAAATATATTTTTAGTAGATAAACATTATGACAGTTGTGTCCAGCAGCTTTTTAATAACAGCTTGTTTTTATTCATATGAAATCAGAAAGCATATGGCCCTATACATATCAAGATGCACTCTTTATGAGGTATAGAGGTTCAGCCCTCCCCCTGATCTACAGTGTACCACCTCAGACAGATATTGACCCCTTGGGGGGTCATGACATTGGAGCGTGGAGAGGGAAAGGGAAGGATGGCTGATTTATTTTTCACGAAGTCTAAATCATCCCTCTCTCTCCCTCCCTCTCCAAGCCTGCTTCTCTCCCTACCTCCTTTTCCCATCCTCTCTCTCCACCTGGAAAAATAGCAGGCGGTGAAACGTGATCCCGTATGTGTGTGTGTGTGTGGGGGGGGGGTGTCGCTGGGCTGTCCTACTAATGGAGATGAATGTGGGCTCAAGACTGTCTCCTGGGCCACTGCATCGCCATCACGCTGAGAGATCCATTTCTCTCCAGCTTCCGTCCAAGCTGCAAATCTTTTTTAATGAGTGGGGAGGGCTGAGACTCACAACTGGAGCTGTAAGATTGGGGTGGGGGTGGGGGGGGGGTGGATAGAGAGAGGAAGAGAAGAAGACTAGTGACTGGAGGACTATCCTATGCTGAGTCACCAGGACATGCTAACATCTGATTTACAGGGATGGAGTATTTTCAACCTAACTTCAGTTTCCCCTGAACATCGGAAGTGGGAACTTCGCTCAGACGTCTTTCTATGCCTGCTGCGTTAGGCTGTTGGAGGCTAAAGGAGGATGGATGATAAAGCAAGAGAGCGGGAAAGAGAGGGAGGAGTGGATAAAAGGGGGATTGATATTCATGAGGGAATAATGCAGTGAGATGCAGAGAGAGACTGACAGAGATAAAGAGATCATGATTGCAAACAAGTCACCTCTTTGGCTCACCGTGGGAGGAAGTCTTGCAAACACCAAATCTGCTCATCACCACTCTTTCCCTTCCTCCTCCCTTGTACACTCTTAGGGAAAAATGTGCTATCTGGAACCTAAAAGTGTTCTCCGGCTGTCCCCATAGGAGACCCTTTCCACAGAGGGTTCTATATGGAACCCAAAAGGGTTCTCCTTTGGGGACAGCCGGAGAACCCTTTTGGAACCCTTTTGTTCCTAAGAGTGGAGTTTACATCTGTTGTTTGAGAGCCATGGTTCATATTACAACATATTAAAACATCCCATATCCTCTCTGTTTACCACTTTGTACTTACTCTCCTTTCTCTCCAGTCCAGGCTATGCTGGGATGGCAGTCACAACCCTCTCTCCCATTGGCCAGTAAGGTGGGCGGTGGGGAGATGCACTCTGAACACACCAGGTGGGACCCTCCTCACTCTCTCCAAGCAGTCTGGGGATCTCTGCATAATGCATGTGTAACGGTTTTCTTCTATCTCCTCCTCTGATGAAGAGGTAGAACAAGGATCGGACCAAAATGCAGCGTGTAGATTTCGATCCATGTTTTAATAAACAAACGTAAAACACGAATCAAATACAAACACTACAAAAAATAAAGAACGTAACGAAAACCTAAACAGCCTATCTGGTGAAAACACATAGACAGGAACAATCACCCACCAACACACAGTGAAACCCAGGCTACCTAAATATGGTTCCCAATCAGAGACAATGACGAACACCTGCCTCTGATTGAGAACCATATCAGGCCGAACATAGAACTAGACAAACTAGACATGTAACATAGAATGCCCACTCAGATCACACCCTGACCAACCACAACATAGAAATATACAAAGTAAACTATGGTCAGGGTGTGACAGTACCCCCCCCCCCCCCAAGGTGCGGACTCCGGCCGCAAAACCTGAACCTATAGGGGAGGGTCTGGGTGGGCATCTGTCCGCGGTGGCGGCTCTGGCGCTGGACGTGGACCCCACTCCATAATCGTTTTAGTCCACCTCCTTAGCGTCCCTAGATAGGTTACCCTCCTTAATGACCGCTCGGGACAGAGGGACAGCTCGGGACAGAGGTAACTCGGGACTGATGGGTAGCTCAGCACTGAGAGGAAGCTCAGCACTGAGAGGAAGCTCAGCACTGAGAGGAAGCCCAGGCAGATAGTTGGATCTAGCAGATCCTGGCTGACTGGCAGATCTGGAAGAGTCTGGTCGACTGGCAGATCTGGAAGAGTCTGGTCGACTGGCAGATCTGGAAGAGTCTGGTCGACTGGCAGATCTGGAAGAGTCTGGTCGACTGGCAGATCTGGAAGAGTCTGGTCGACTGGCAGATCTGGAAGAGTCTGGTCGACTGGCAGATCTGGAAGAGTCCGGTCGACTGGCAGATCTGGAAGAGTCCGGTCGACTGGCAGATCTGGAAGAGTCCGGTCGACTGGCAGCTCTGGCTGCTCCATGCTGACTGGCTGCTCCATGCTGACTGGCAGCTCTGGCTGCTCCATGCTGACTGGCTGCTCCATGCTGACTGGCAGCTCTGGCTGCTCCATGCTGACTGGCAGCTCTGGCTGCTCCATGCTGACTGGCAGCTCTGGCTGCTCCATGCTGACTGGCAGCTCTGGCTGCTCCATGCTGACTGGCTGCTCCATGCTGACTGGCTGCTCCATGCTGACTGGCTGCTCCATGCTGACTGGCTGCTCTGGCTGCTCCATGCTGACTGGCGGCCCTGGCTGCTCCATGCTGACTGGCGGCCCTGGCTGCTCCATGCTGACTGGCGGCCCTGGCTGCTCCATGCTGACTGGCGGCCCTGGCTGCTCCATGCTGACTGGCGGCCCTGGCTGCCCCATGCTGACTGGCGGCTCTGGCGGCTCCTTGCAAACTGGCAGCTTTGGCGGCATCCTGCAGACTGGCAGCTCTGGCGGCTCCCTGCAGACTGGCAGCTCCCTGCAGACTGGCAGCTCCCTGCAGACTGGCAGCCCTATGCAGACTGACAGCCCTATGCAGACTGACAGCTCTATGCAGACTGGCAGCTCTATGCAGACTGGCAGCTCAATGCAAACTGGCAGCTCCTTGCAAACTGGCAGCTCCTTGCAAACTGGCAGCTCCTTGCAAACTGGCAGCTCCTTGCAAACTGGCAGTTCTGAACAGGCGGGAGACTCCGGCAGCGCTGTAGAGAAGGAAGGCTCTAACAGCGCTAAACAGGCGGGAGACTCCGACAGCGCTGAAGAGGAGGAAGGCTCTGGCAGCGCTGGACAGGCGAGGCGCACTGTAGGCCTGATGCGTGGTGCTGGCACTGGTGGTACTGGGCCGAGGACACGCACAGGAAGCCTGGTGCGGGGAGCTGCTACCGGAGGGCTGGGGTGTGGAGGTGGTACTGGAAAAACCGGACCGTGCAGGCGCACTGGAGCTCTTGAGCACCGAGCCTGCCCAACCTTACCTGGTTGAATGCTCACGGTCGCCCTGCCAGTGCGGCGAGGTGGAATAGCCCGCACTGGGCTATGCAGGCGAACCGGAGACACCGAGCGCAAGGCTGGTGCCATGTAAGCCGGCCCAAGGAGACGCACTGGGGACCAGCTGCGTAGAGCCGGCTTCATGGCATTAGGCTCGACGCTCAATCTAGCCCGGCCCGACACGCGGAGCTGGAATATACCGCACCGGGCTATGCACCCGCACTGGAGACACCGTGCGCACCACTGCATAACACGGTGCCTGTCCGGTCTCTCTAGCCCCCCGGTAAGCACAGGGAGTCTGCCCAGGTCTCCTACCTGGCGTAGCCATACTCCCTGTTAGCCCCCCCCCAAGAAATTTTTGGGGCTGCCTCTCGGGCTTCCATCCGCGTCGCCGTGCTGCCTTCTCATACCAGCGCCTCTCTGCTTTCACCGCCTCCATTCTACGATAACCTTCCTCGCACTGCTCCAGCGAATCCCAGGCGGGCTCCGGCACTCTCCCTGGGTCGGCCGCCCACCTGTCGATCTCCTCCCAAGTAGTATAGTCCATACTCCTGCTGTCCATAACGTCCTCCCATGTCCATTCCTCTTTACGCTGCTGTTGCTGCCTGTTGACACGCTGCTTGGTCCGTTGGTGGTGGGTGATTCTGTAACGGTTTTCTTCTATCTCCTCCTCTGATGAAGAGGTAGAACAAGGATCGGACCAAAATGCAGCGTGTAGATTTCGATCCATGTTTTAATAAACAAACGTAAAACACGAATCAAATACAAACACTACAAAAAATAAAGAACGTAACGAAAACCTAAACAGCCTATCTGGTGAAAACACATAGACAGGAACAATCACCCACCAACACACAGTGAAACCCAGGCTACCTAAATATGGTTCCCAATCAGAGACAATGACGAACATCTGCCTCTGATTGAGAACCATATCAGGCCGAACATAGAACTAGACAAACTAGACATGTAACATAGAATGCCCACTCAGATCACACCCTGACCAACCACAACATAGAAATATACAAAGTAAACTATGGTCAGGGTGTGACAGCATGCTCCCAGAATGGAACTTCTAGTCTGAGTAGGGAAAAACACACCAGGCCAGGGAAGAGACTGGATGCCGAGGCTATGTGTCAGAAATTAAACAAGTGCATTTATGCCCCAAGAGCCTCACTTTGTGGCTGTGGGATTTCTTTACTCTAAAATAACCCAGTGTTGCTATTGACAAAGGTGAATATTGGATGTAGAGAGTTAAACTAGAGGTTGACAAAAAACAGTATTGAGAGGAAAGTACAATTGTCTGGCTGGTTTTTGGCCTAAGTTTCAGCAATTCTACAATGTCTGACTATCAATATTTTTTACAGTACTGCCTATCTGGTGTATGTGACAATAAAACATCTATTTTTTTATTAATCTGTCAACGTTGTAACCTTGTTCAGAGGGTCCAAAAAATAATATCTTGGCAAAAACATTTTTTTTAATGTCTTCCCATTTCCGGATTTCAACAAAAATTGCCCTATAAAAACACTTTACTTTGAGGTTCTTACATGTTGGCTTTAAAGGTAGATAGAGATTGACCTTGACTGCACCAGGCTTTGCAAAGTGTTTACTTACCCAGCCAGAAATCTATTAGCCGCTGTATGTGTCTGTGTGACTCATCTCTCTGGCTCTTGGGCAAATTCTGAAAGGGTTTAGAAATGTAGCCTTCCAGCTTTATGGTATTCTCAGCTAACACAATGTCTGGTCTGCCTGAACCAACTTCCTGTTTTTCATTAACTGGAGATTGAAGGCAATTTAGGACATGCTCTGTTTCTGCATCTCTCTCTCTCTCTCTCTCTCTCTCTCCCTATTCCTCCCCCTTTCTCTCTCACTCTCTTTCTCTCTCATTCTCACACACCTCAGCATGTTGCAAGATGGAGAGCAATTGTGAATAGCACCTGAAGTGTTTCCTAACCATGTGACCTGAAGAGGAAAAACTCCATGCCCTTATTTATGAACAGTAACTACCCAATGTGAAGACCTACAGTATTTCCCTTCCAGTTGTGAATCAGCCCAGTTCTACTGTACATGTTCTGCTTCTGCTGTAGAGAGATGAGTCATCAGCCAGTGGGCTGAGGCTGGGGCTGCAGCACCTGCAGACAGTCATCACAGCACAGTCAGACAGTTTTTCATCCAATTCTTTTTTACATTGACTCGAACAAGTCTCATGAGCAAACACAAAAAAAGAGTCGCCCCGTGGATGGCATGATATGTTTCATGATATATAATATGTTACTTTTATGGCATGACACATGTGCTGTCATCTGGACCCTGATATGTCTGTCTTTATACAAGCCTCATAAGATAAATAAAATAATAATCTAGGAAATTATCAACAATAACTGATTTAAAATGACTGGTGTCTTGCATAATAATGGAGTGAAATATTTCATGTAGTGAATAGATACAGTAACCTATGCAGGAGACCAACCCCGCCACAATTGCTTGTCAGAGGGCTCCCCCTTGTGGAAACATATGACATCATGAAGTTAATATACTGCCTCACCATTAGCATTAACTCCATCAATAAATCAATACTGTTAATTAGTTGTTACCTGAACAATGATGTTAGGGCATATTTAGATAAAACAAACCAATCTATAACTTATAATTTATGTTATTGTTGAACATCTCTCCTCTAGCAACTTTCCTCCACTTCTGCCTCCCCTGCATCAGAGGGAACAGCAGGCTTCTGTGTTGCTTTACTTTTGTCACTGAGTTCCTGTATGACGTCACAGCTGTGATCCAGACTCTGTCTGAGGTCCAGCAAGTCTCTCTGCATGCCTTCCAGGATGTCCAGCGTAGACAGCTTATTGTCAATGGATGACAGCACCTCCTGGTCACCATTATTTACAAGATCCTCCCCAACATCATTCAGCTCTGGGCTGTTGCTGGTGAGACAGTCGTCCTCCTCTACTATGAAAGACCCCATGGTTTTCTTCCACACCATTTCAAAATAGGAGTCAATGAAAGATTCAAGCTCCTCCAAATTACTGTTCCCCCATTGGTCAGTCAAGGTCTGCAGGCCTCCTGTTCTGGCAATCTCCTTGAGGGTCCTGTCCCTCAGCCTGGGGTGTCCAAGGGACTGTATATCAACTATGTCTTTCTTCACCAGCATTTTTTCTGGTTCTTTGGGTTGCTGGACCAGGAGGAGAGCTTGGTGTCCTGGAGAGAACAGGGTGACTGGTTTTCTACCATTCTGTCCATTCCATCTCAGATGATGGCTCTGAGTAGGTCCAGTGTGGAGACAGTCTGGGAGGGTCACCACTAGCGTCTGTCTGCCCCCCATGTTCCACATCAGCCCCTCCTGATTCCCCCGAAGCACACTGGCCATGCTGGACAGAAACCCCTCCACATCCAGGATGGAGTGATTTGCTTCAGTCCACCATCCTCCGCTGGCCTCTGGTAGTGCCAACTCCTGTCCACCAAAGTCTGGGGCTCCTGAGTCATCTGGGGTTAGAAGGTCCTCTGAACTAGCCACCTCACATGCTGCAACACAAGAGAGCTCTGTCAGAATAAATAGTAAAATGATGCACTGTAAGTTCTATCTAATGTGCATCAGTCTTGCTTACCATCATGAAAGGGAGCATCTGTGTGGTTTGCTACAAGGACCTCTCTGCCTTCTCCCATCACTCCATCCATCTCTGGCTCCTGCATCACTGTGAGACTCTTCCCAACCTGTTCTCTTCTCCGTAGAACCTCCAACGTCTCCTCCACCAGCATCTCCTCTATCTTCTGTAGCAGGTCAGTGACCTGTGCACCAGTCCCCTGGTTCTTACTGTCCAACACGTGGTATCTGTTGCCACACTTCTCGACAAGCCTCTGGAGGGGCTCTCCCTCACTCTCAATGCGCTGCTCGATGGTCGTGACCATCCAGTCCCCAAAGGGGAATAGGACCATGGTTCTATTCCATACTTTCTCTCCGAGCGCCTCCAGGTGTTTTTCTGCTGTTCTCCAGACAGTGTGGCTGAAGGAGGAGCTCACATTCACAACCACCAGGACCACAGTTACCCCAGAGGCTGAGGGAGACATCAGGGAGCCAGGACCCACTGACAGCCAGCCTGGTGGGTCCAAAACTGTCACAGTCTTACCCCTGACCTTTCCTTGTACTTCCACACAGTCAGTAGAATGGCACCCTACTTTAAAGTGCTCTCTGTCCAGGATGGTGTTTCCAGCAGAGCTCCTGCCTGTGTTGCGGCCACTCAGCAGCATTATTCTAAGCTCTGAGGGACAGTAGAGCTCCCCTGTCACAAACAAATAAGAATACTGTCATGTATAACACGTCTGCTGTGGACATAAAATGAATGAATACAAAGTGTTTCATTCACATTGTCAGATTTAAAGCTCTATGAACAATTGCAAAATGTTCATCCTAAATATTTCACACCAATATGAATAGAATCAGACACCTAAAGTGCATTTTGAGAGAGATTGATTTAACTCACCTAATAGAGATCTGGCAGTCTCTCTTTGTTTCTGCCTCCTCGTCAGTCTCTCCCCTGCTCTTTTCTGTTCTTCCCTCCTCATCTCCTCCAACTCCTGCAGAATCCCACCCTCAATCTTACAGTAACAACTGCTGTTGCATGACATCAGTTCCTCAATCTTTCTCATCAGTTCCGTAACCTGAAATCCTGAGTTGCTTCTATTGTTGAGGACATGATACCTGTTGCCAAACTTCTCCACAAGCCACTGGAGGGCCTCCCCCTCACTCTCAATGTGCTGCTCGATGGTTGTGTCTCCCAGCCAGTCCCCAAAGTTGAACAGGACGATGATGTGAGCCCAGACTGTGTCTGTGATGAGCTCTAGGTGCTCCTGCACAGCTCTCCTGTAGGTCTCTGTGAAGGACCGGTCCACACGCACCATCAGCAGGAGGGCATGTGGACCAGGGGAGCAAAGAGATACACTACACACTATCTCCTGTCTGTCAAAAACAGGGCTATTCTGAGAGAAGTAATTCATCTGTTCTCCTTCTGACCTCAAAGCTTCCTCCTTGACCCAGGATGGTGTTTCCTGCTGAACTCTTCCCTGAGCCCCGAGCTCCAAGCAGTACGACTCTGATTTCGGAGAGATGACATGACTCCCCTGGTAGAAAAGAAGGAAACAATGCAACATCATAATAGGTAGTGCTTTACGCTGTCATTTTTTACAAGGAGCACATGTGCGCCTAAGTTGGAAAATGTAGGAGCACACAATGAAATGTAGGAGCACACAATGAAATGTAGGAGCACAATGAGAAATATGTATTTATTTTTTATTTTTTATTTAACCAGGTAGGCCAGTTGAGAACAAGTTCTCATTTACAACTGTGACCTGGCCAAGATAAAGCAAAGCAGTGCGACACAAACAACAACACAGAGTTACATATGGAATAAACAAAAGTACAGTCAATAACACAATAGAAAAAGTCTATATACAGTGTGTGCAAATGGAGTAAGGAGGTAAGGCAATAAATAGGCCATAGTAGAGAAGTAATTACAATTTAGAAAATTAACAAGGGGGTGATAGATGTGCAGATGAGGATGTGCAAGTAGAAATACTGGTGCGCAAAAGAGCAACAAAGTAAATAAAAACAATATGGGGATGAGGTAGGTAGATTTGATGGGATATTTACAGATGGGCTGTGTGCACCTGCAGCGATCGGTTAGCTGCTCAGATAGCTGATGCTTAAAGTTAGTGAGGGAGATATAAGTCTCTAACTTCAGCGATTTTTGCAATTCGTTCCAGTCATTGGCAGCAGAGAACTGGAAGGAAAGTTGGCCAAAGTTGGTGTTGGCTTTGGGGATGACCAGTGAGATATACCTGCTGGAGCGCGTGCTACGGGTGGGTGTTGTTATGGTGACCAGTGAGCTGAGATAAGGCGGAGCTTTACCTAGCATAGACTTATAGATGACCTGGAGCCAGTGGGTCTGGCGACGAATATGTAGCAAGGGCCAGCCAACGAGAGCATACATGTCGCAGTGGTGGGTGGTATATGGGGCTTTGGTGACAAAACTGATGGCACTATGATAGACTGCATCCAGTTTGCTGAGCAGAGTGTTGGAGGCTATTTTGTAAATGACATCGCCGAAGTCGAGGATCGGTAGGATAGTCAATTTTACGAGGGTATGTTTGGAAAGAGGCTTGGTTGTGAAATAGGAAGCCGATTCTGGATCAATTTTGGATTGGAGATGTATAATATGAATCTGGAAGGAGAGTTTACAGTCTAGCCAGACACCTAGGTATTTGTAGTTGTCCACATTTGAGGTAATAAAGCTAGAATCCTTCATTTTTGAATTCCAAGTCTCACAGCAAAATATTTTGGCACATATGTGAGTAAAATGGTCGCACTGTAGAGCCCTGATAGAACAGAAATATTCTAAAATCTACTGTTGGCAATATGTCAAAGCATTGTGTCCTAAGAACCATCTCAGTGATAACTCACCATTGAGCAGAGATCTCTGTTTCTGCATCTTCATCAATCTCTGCTGAGCCCTTTGCTCCACTATCCTCTTCTTTTCCTCCACCTCTTGTAAAAGCAGTCCCTCCATTTTAAAATTGCTGTGACTATTTTCTGTCACCAGTCTCTGCATCTTCCTGAACAGCTCTGTGACCTGATTTCCACCTGGTCCACTCTTCAAGTTGAGGCAGTGATACCTATGACTACATTTCTCCACCAGCCACAGTGGGGCCGTGCCTCCTCTCTTGACTTGCTGCTCCATGTGCAGGTGTCCATTCCAGTCACTGCAGGTGAAGACGACCATACAGTGACTCCACACTCTCTCACTGAGGACGGCCAGGTGCTCCTCTACAGCCCTGCGACGCTTCTCACAGAACACTGAGTGTGCCTCAATGACGATAAGGAAAATATGGGGTCCCGGGGTGGTCAGAGAGACACTGCGCACTATCTCCCTTTTCACCAGCTGAGGCGTGTCCTGCACCCTGAAGTCAAAACACCAGCCAGGTGTGTTCACCACAGTAACCCACCCACCTGCCACCTCTCCCACCCTCCTAGAGCACGTAGTCCGCTCCTTGATGACAAACTCCTCCCTGTCCAGCAGCACATTGCCTACTTCGCTCTTCCCAGAGTTTCTGCCGCCAAAAAGGATAACTTTCAGGTCTGAGAGACACACAAACAAGAGTCGTGAGAGTTACTGTTCATGCTAGTGCACATTTTGTGTTGACATTAGGCTTCCATTTTAAAGGGACTGTCATTCCCACAATGATTTACGAATAAATTGTAAAAAACACACACGTACAGTCACAAGTACACACACACTTATAGTCACAAGTACATACACAAACACACACGTAGTCACAAGTACATACACAAACACACACACATAGTCACAAGTACACACAAACACACACACGTACAGTCACAGGTACACACACACTTATAGTGACAAGTACACACACAAACACACACAAACACGTAGTCACAAGTACACACACAAACACAAACATGTACAGTAACAAGTACATACATAAACACACACACACTTACAAGTACAGTGCATACACAAACAGACACAGATAACATGCAGCTGTGTGTGTATTACGCCACTATGAAACTACTGATAACGTGGTGTATTGACAACTTGATCAGATGTCTGTCACATGTTGCACACAGTATGTACCTGCTACATACAGTATGTACCTGCTACATACAGTATGTACCTGCTACATACAGTATGTACCTGCTACACACAGTATGTACCTGCTACACACAGTATGTACCTGCTACACACAGTATGTACCTGCTACATACAGTATGTACCTGCTACACACAGTATGTACCTGCTACATACAGTATGTACCTGCTACACACAGTATGTACCTGCTACATACAGTATGTACCTGCTACACACAGTATGTACCTGCTACACACAGTATGTACCTGCTACATACAGTATGTACCTGCTACACACAGTATGTACCTGCTACATACAGTATGTACCTGCTACACACAGTATGTACCTGCTACACACAGTATGTACCTGCCACACACAGTATGTACCTGCTACACACAGTATGTACCTGCCACACACAGTATGTACCTGCTACACACAGTATGTACCTGCTACATACAGTATGTACCTGCTACACACAGTATGTACCTGCCACACACAGTATGTACCTGCCACACACAGTATGTACCTGCCACACATAGTATACATACAGTACATGGGGATATCATAAAAACATGAATAGTTGCTATAAGTAATGGTAATGTTGCCTAGAAATATCAGTACACGCACCACATTGATAGAGGGCAGTTAATCATCTTAACTTACATTAAACTGGCCATGTTAGGGTTAGAGTAATACTTTTACACTGATTGATGCTAAAGTTATTAAAAACAACTTCACAAGCCATGTGTAAATTGTCCTTTATATACAGTACAACCTTTTTCTAAAGTTGATATGTAAGACAATTGAGATGAAAAAACTTACCACATGTTGATGAATCTTTGGTTGCCATTTCTCTTCATCTTAAGCTTTATCTGTGCTTAGTTTCTCCCCAAAATTGTTACAATCCAACTCATTTTAGTCATCATGCCAATGCCCATTAACAGTCCTTTTACTTCTAGCTTACAACAAGTTCCTGAAAGACTGGGGTGTAGCTTTTACTCTGAAGGGAGTGGACACTTGCCATGATGACTTGTGATGTCTTTATGAGTCTGAAGGTGCGCAGTAATAAGCCGTAATAATGGTGTGTTTAAAGCCAAATGGGAAGATGGTAATTACGAGTTGTGAAGTTGTAAATATGAATTGAATGCATGAGAATAAACTGAGAATAAAAATGGGTTTAGTAGAAAGCAGATTATTCAGTAGACATTCCTATCGGTCCTAGACTATGGCGACATCATCTATATAAATGCAGATGCCACTTCATTAAAGCTGTTAGTTGCAGTTTATAATAGCGCACTGCGATTTATTATGGGCGACAATTTTAGTACTCATCACTGCCTTCTCTACTAGAATGTTGGTTGGCCCTCTTTGATGTCACATAGGTTGATATATTGCTATGTTTTAATTTATAAAGCTATTTTACAAAAAGACCCACTGTACTTAACATCATTACTAAACTTTAGACATACGAGCTACCACACCCGGTTTCAGGGATGGCTAACTCTGGAAATTCCTTTGGTCTCTACTGAGTTTTCTTGCACCTTAATTGTGGAGAAATTGGTCTCTAGGCCAATTCAGAAAGCTGATTGAGGACCTTATTACAGATGAATGTGTTTGTTTTTTATGACTGTGTTTTTCTTTCTTTCTGCTTGCATTTTGTATTTTGATATGTGTATTTTCTGTAATTTATGTAATTCAGGGCTAATCTGTAAAATAAACCTTGGTCTCAGTATGACTCACTGATAAAATAAAGTTAAATAAATAAAATCTACTTCTGAAAATGCTGGTATCAATGTATTTTCCTTAGTAGGTGATGTCAGAGTTCAGCATGTGGGAGAAGTTAGAGCTCAGGGATGACAGACGAGCTTCCCAATAGTAATTACCAGTTGGAGGGCCATTCAACTGGATCTTTACCAGTTGTATATGTGGTAAATACTACTTTCCCACTTGGTTATAAATGCAGCATAAGTAAGGAGCCAGCCATTTATTGCAGTTAAAGAGACATCAATCAACAAGCCACTCCTCTGAGTCAGCATACCTTGCAAAAGTAAAACATAAGGAAGAAAAATACCCAACTTTATGACATGACTCATCTGTCTGAGTTTGTCATCTGCCCAGCCCACCTTTGTCATTGATGCAGTACACCTGTACAGTTATTATTTTATGTTGACTTGCCCGTGACTGAGAGGCAGTATATACATCATGTTGTTAAGCATGTCTTAATTAATTGGTGCAGTCTGATTCCGGTAGGTAAAAACTGCAATCTTGCATACCAAACATTAATTTTGACAGCATTCCTAGAAAAAAATGGCAAACTACTACAATTGTCCATTGTTTTCAAATACTGCTACTGCAATTGATTTTTGCTACAAAGTTGGATTGTTCATTGCAGTGTCACCAATAACGACCCAAACCTCACCTATATGTCTATAGTATTTGCCATTCAAACAGATGATCAATCATCTCAAAGAAGGGAAGAAGAAAGTGAAAGGATGGATGCATTTCAAAAGTATTGGAACAGGTCCCTGCTAGTATTTTCTTCCTGCTTTTTCTCGCTCCTCCCACCTCTGGTTACACCAATCAACAGCATTTCTCTGTTCATACGCTTTAGCTAGCTATGTCGCCTTTTTAGCATCTGTGTTACACAATCGTGTCTTTAGGTCAAACCTGAATCAGCTTATCGAGAAGAAGGAACTAGCAAGCTAGCTAGTTTCTTCAACAGCCATGGGTGTGCAAGTCAAAGTCGAATACTGGTATGCTTATTTTCCATTTATTGGATTATTCCCATTTTTTTTAAAGCAGCTTCAATGCATTTTAGGTAGCTACTGTAGCTACCAGCTCGAACTAGCCACCTTCATAGCGCAGAGTACCCACTCTTTTATTATGAAACGGGCTATGTTTTATGCTAGCTAACGTTAGTTGATGAATGTTTACCTTAGACATTGCTTGGACATTTCCCCCCCAACTACTTTAGGGTTAATTATTCATCACCAAGCTGTGTTTTTGTTTTGTCGTTGTCTTTAGCGGTGGATGAGGGTACGGGCCCCGCTATCAGGAGCTCGCGCGGGTTGTCACCGCGGAATTCACTGAAGCGGAAGTGTCGGGCTTCGTAGGAAGGCAAGGTAAGTTGGTCCTTTCCACAGCCTACTACAGACAATACAGGTACGTACAGTGTTGGTAAGTACACTAATAATGTGAAGCATTTTGACATCGTTACATGTTCTTCTGTGTAGCTATATACTCACTGGACAGTTTATTAGAGAGGTGTGTGTCACCCTCATGCCGGGTTAGTGCAACGGGTGAGTGAGTAATGACAGTGGCAGTGATGGGAGCTCACTGCCACACGGACCCCCTTTGCCTCCAGAACGTCCTGAATTATTTGGGGGAATGGATTCTTCAAGTCGGACACATTCCAAAGGGATGTTGGTCTACACTGATGCGATGGCATCATGCAGTTGCTGCAGATTGGATCGTGGTACACCACCGCAATCAGCCTGTACCATTGACACCAGTCAGGATGGGTCTATGGACTCATGCCGCTTACGCCAAATCCTGTCTCTGCCATCAGCATAAAGCAACAGGAACCGGGATTTGTCGAACCAGGTGACGTTTTTCCACTTCTCAATTGTCCAGTGTTGGCAGTCGCGTGCCCACTGGAGACGTTTCTTCTTGTGTTTAGCTGATAGGAGTGGAACCCGGTGTGGATGTCTGCTGCAACAGCCCATCCGTGACAAGGATCGGTGCGTTCTAAAATGCCATTCTACACACCACTGTTGTACTGGGACGTTATTTGTCTGTTTGTGGCCCGCCTGTTAGCTTGCACGATTCTTGATATTTTCCTTTGACCTCTCATGAATGAGCTGTTTTTGCCCACAGGACTGCTGCTGACTGGATTGTTTTGGTTTGTGGCAACATTCTGGAGAACCTAGACACTGTTGTCATTGAAAAGCCCAGGAGGCCGTTTCAGAGATTCTCGATCCGATGTGCTTGGCACCAACGATCATACCGCACTCAGTCACTTGGGTCACTTGTTTTGCCCATTTTTCTAACATCCAATTGCACAGCAACTGAATCCCTGTGCCGGTCTGCCTGCTTTATATAGCTGGCCACATGACTCACTGTCTGTAGGAGTGAACCATTTTCTTGAACATGATGGTGTAGCTAATAAACTGGCTGATGAGTGTATGTTTCTACCATATTCTCAGACTACATTGTTTTCCTTGATTTGATGCTTTTGTTTCTGCAGGCAGTTTTGAGATTGAGATCAACGGGCAAGTAGTTTTCTCCAAGCTCGAAACAAGCGGCTTCCCATATGAAGACGACGTAAGTTGTTAACTTCTTACAAGGCTGTCATTTTAATGTCTGACACACTGTGTGTGTCAACTGCCAATGACTACCCCCAATGACACAATATGTCTTGTCCCCATGCAGATCATTGGTGCTATACAGAAAGCCCATGATGGCAAGCCAGTGGAGAAGATCACCAAGAGCCGCCCGCCTTGTGTCATCCTGTAGATCTCCTCTCCCTCTATTCTCCAACCCTGCCATCTCCTGACAGCAGCATGCTGAAGACAGGACAGTGAGCATCCATCACTGCCACTGTCATTACTCACTCAGCCTTTGCACTAACTGGGCATGAGGGTGACACGCAACTCTCTGTTGAAACTACACTAGCAGAGTTGGACTAAGACCACTGTCTTTGATTTAGAGTACAACCTGTCGTAAGGTTTTGTTGTGCCTTCTCTCTCCCCTCTTTCTCTGCTCCCATTGAGGTGTTCCAGGACTTATATGATTACTCTAGCCCAAAGCTGAAAGGTTTATAGTATGATGACCCCCGTCCTGGCAGCTCCTATGTTATGGGATCAGAGAAATGGAGGAGACCGTAAGATCGAGGGGCAGACGGGTTGAGGGGAGCACCCTATTTTATTCCGAATGCCTCATTGCCTGGCAGACAGTTACTGCCTGATTGTTCTAATTCCTCTCAAATAATACAGCACCATCATTGGCCAGACATAAACAAAGTTTTGATGAACGTAAAAGATAAATGTTATTGAGTACCAAAAGAAAGGAAGGAGCTCAATAATTTTCAGCCCTCTGAAAATAATTCTATCACCTAGCTCTAAGCATCATAAGCCCTGTTTCACAACTTGTATCCTGTACCCTACTATGATGATGAACGTGCTGCTTGAACCTGTCAATGCAATGTTTGTCAATGTGTCAAGACACTTTAATCAAGGTTGAAGCTTAGACTTTTAATGTTTTTGTTTTGTTCAGTTCTGTCACTACAACGTTTATGTATCTTTAAAACTAGTGTATCAATGTCGGAACTTGGACGTAATCAGGTTTTTTTCTTCAGTTATGTCCATCTATATCTAATCTGCCTGGAGCATTCCAGGCAGTGTCTTTAACAGTGAACTATATCTCTGTTTTGAACTGTTCTCTTTAGCCGAAACATGAGAAACACCGTAGTAGCCAAACCTCTTGTGAATTTGCAATTGTATACTGCCACTGAATCATAGATAATGCATTTTCATTGACTCAGTGGCTTTTATATATGATCAGCTGAACTATTAGTAGAGCTGACCTTGCAAGTAGATAAATCCTAAGTTGTTTTGAAAGCCATCTCTTACCGGTCTGTCTATCACTAACGACACCTCATCAGCCCCTGTTTATGCGCACAGTTTATTGAATATCATCTCTGAACACTGTTTTTTTCTGTTGCCCAGGGCTGTCAAGTATGATACCCATTAGAAGAACTTCTATCACAAAATAAAGTTATTATTTAACTCTATAAATATGTTAGTATTGTCTTAACGTGTCATGCTCAAAACTACTTAGCATGTTTTTTCTTCTCTTTGTTTCACTTCTGTAATAACTACTCAACTCCATTAGAATGGAGAACATGTCAGTTCTAAAGGGCTATGTAACAACATATTACCATATTATTAGAGTATTGGCTCATTCACAGGTCTGAACTCCCCATACAGTACATCCCTATGGCAACATAGCACCTCAGGTGTGTTACTCAGGTCTCAGTAATTACTCACTTGTTGATGCTCACATCCAGACATCGAATGCCACTGTCATGTGATCATTCTATAATGGGAACAGCTGTAGGCTACACCCACGCTGTAATGTCAACAGAGCCAGCCATGACAACTGCAGTAGGAAGAGAAAAGCCTTTGGAGCAAGAAGCATCTTGGTACGTTTCATACATTGCGCCTGCATTGATCAAATCCTGCTGACTGGCTAAAGTAAAGTGTGTCTGAGTTTTTCTTCCTGTATTGAATGTGTTAAGCAGGTTTGTGGTCAATTTTAATTAATTCGATTCAGGAAGTAAACTGAAATTATAAATCCACATTTAATCGATGTTCAGGGCAATTGGAATTTCCATTTCAGTTTTCTTCCTGAATGAACTGGTGTTCAGCTCAAAATACCAGTGCCATCAAGCTAGCTATGTACTTCTGTTAACTGAAATGTTTCCAAGTCACTGTAGAATAGATCCTCTCAGATATGACATTTTGTGGAGGTGTTGTTCCTGCATGTTATGGTCTTGACACTACACACATGGAATCCATTACCCTGCCCAGCTATATTATTGTCTCAATACACGTTTCAATGTTTTCCTAGAACTTATCCATTACTAAAGAACAGGATAGAAACTTCAAATAACTCAGGATGATGAGCCTTTGGTGTCTCGATTGTCAATGGTTTTTGTTTTTGCAGTGTTTTATTGTTTTACATGAAAAAACAGTTAACTATCGGGTAGTAACTTGCCTGTTTCAGTTGATCACTGGCCCAACCCTACCTGGGACAGTAGAGATGTAATCCAATATACCCTTTTAGACTTACTCATAACTAAGGAGGCAGGTTACGATTGCTCCTATTGTATTTTCATATTGAGGTTTCTTACTTCTCCAACCTCAGTCAAAACACCTTTACATCAGCAAAGCACAATCAAGAAGAAAGGAGTGAGAAGAAGAATCTGGATCAAAAGCCATGGGTGTGGTGCAGATCAGAGTGGAGTACTGGTAGGTTTATGTTCATTTATATTTGGGAGGATGCGTTTGTTTAACAACGAAGCCGGAAACTGGAAGTCACGGAACATTTCCATTATGCAAACTATGGAAATATGGCAACTGCCATATCTTTTAACACTCGGGTTGAGTCTGTATGTTGTATGTTTTTATGCTGTTTTAATTATTCATCACAGTTTTGGTTTTCTATCACTGTTTCAGTGGCCAATGAGGGTACGGGCCCCGCTACAAGAAACTTCAGCAGGCTGTCGCTGTGGAGTTTCCTGGGGCGGAGGTGTCAGGCTTTGTAGGACGAAAAGGTTAGCTGGATAACCAATCAATCACATTTATTTTATAAAGCCCTTTTTACATCAGCAGTTGTCACAAAGTGCTATACAGAAACCCAGCCTAAAACCCCAAAGAGCAAGCAATGCAGATGTAGAAGCACGGTGGCTACAGTGAAATGTATTGTTGTAATGTTTACCTATTCTTTTTGGTAAAATACCAGTTTTCATGCCTGTTTTGTGTATGTATCCATCAAGGTTAAACCTACATTTGTTTTGAAGAGAAGTGTGATGCTGTTGTTTCTGCAGGCAGCTTTGAGTTGGAGATCAACGGGGAGCTGGTCTTCTCCAAGCTGGAAACAGGTGGCTTCCCCATGGAAAAGGATGTGAGTACTGGAAGCTTTCTCCTCTGAAGTTGCAGAACTGTCAACTTCAGCCAGTTTGTTTACATCACTGAAATTGACACAAATGTTTTGAAATTGACACAAATGGTCTCAACAATGTGTATGCCCCTTCAGGTCAGGGCCGCTCTCCAGAACACCTATGATGGCAAGCAAGTGGAAAAGTGGACCAGAAATCGCCCACCTTGTGTCATCCTGTAGATCTCAATTCCCTCCATCCTCCAACAGTTATCACTCAGACCAATGCTGCTGTCTGTCACCACTCACACAGCACAGACTCCTTTCTGTTCCTTCTCTCTCTCTGCTCCCATTGCAGTGTTCCAGGACTTTATATGATTACTGTAGACCAAAGCTGAAAGGTTTATAGTATGATGACCCCAGTCCTGGCAGCTCCTATGTTATGGGATCAGAGAAAGGGAGGACATGGGAAGACTGGTTGGGTGGAACTTCCTTATTCCAGATCTTCTATGCCTATCTGTTTACAGTACCATCATCAGCCAGATAAACAATCAATTTGAGCTGCTGAAGCCTGTCTTGCGTTGTGTTACTGTGTATTGATCTCCAATATTGCAACTGATGCTTTGCAATTAGCTTTAAGTAGAGCTGGTCAAGTGAGTAGATGAATTGCTAGTTATGGTAATATAGGCCACCACCCACTGGTCTGTCTGCTACACTAACGAGACATCAGCCCATGTTCACCACACGCCATTTGAATTATCATCGCTGAATACTGTTATTGATTGCTGATGACAATGTTTGATACCCACTGGGAGGACTTCAATCTCAAAATAAAATCAAATTACATTTTGTTTTCTTCCTAATTGTTGTCATGTTCAGAACCCAGGCTTTACTGGCAACACAGGAGGAAGGAGGAGACCGCAACCCATACATACACTTGTTTTCACTGAGGCACATTTGTACACTAGAGGGTGACACAGGCAAAATCTTTTGCCTACAGTTTTATATTACTTGCCACACTCAACTCAGCGTTAAAAAGTCCTATTCTGTAAAGTGATATTTGCTGAATTAGTTTTCACATTTATCTGACTTCTACAGTATGTTCTGCGCGTTCTGTGAATTCCTTTTGCTTGGTTGATGATTTTGCACTTTGGCCCTTTATGAGTTTCTGCTCTTTGGGCGGTAAGTGGCTGACACTGGCTAGGTGGATCCAGGGTACAGGCTCTGGTAAGGAGTGATAATTCATGCAAGCCTGCTTGCTCTATGCCTGATAGAGCCTATCGTCTCAGTCTATGAGCTCCATAGTACTGTCACCGTCTGCCGCCCATTTTGTGCCACACAATTCCCCCATCAGAACTTTATGAATTGAAGCATTCAACATTAGCATTGTGTAATTCATATATGATTGGGTTGCCATGATCATTTTTGCAAGAGGCCCCTCCATACCAGTCAACAGTCATTTCTCAACTCTGTGAAGTATGAATTTTTATGGTGTTATTGGTTTGTCATATGATTTGTTAGAGGAGATTCCCTCCTGCATCGGTTTCGATCAATTATGAAGCTGGTAAGTGACTGTATGTCACAAGAAGGATGCAACCAACAGCCTCTTTAGTTTGTCAATATTGTAGCAATGGCCGGGAATACAGTGTTCCTTGCGGGGATTGAACCGAGGACACCATGACTCCCAAGAGAATAACGTCCTCATCTATGTTCTGCATATTACGTACGATAATGCTAAAGAGGTACAGTACAGGGGCATATGGACACAGCAGATGGACCTCCACTATTTATGATAACCGCCCATGCCATAGCAAAATTGCTATTCTCTCTCTCTCTCTCTCTCTCTCTCGCTCTCTCTCTCTCTCTCTCTCTCTCTCTCTCTCTCTCCTTTTGATTTGTCCTATTAATTATTGTTTTTTCAGTAATTCAATATTTTTGATACTCCCTCAACAAGAAACACTATTATCATTCCCAGAATGCTTCAGCTCCTGCTTATAACATTTAATTTACATATACATAACATAAAAGGCTGATCAGATCACATGTTCACAATGAGTACATTACAATACCGTTTAGCTCTGAGACAGGTGCCATAAATGGGAAATAGCATAGGTGCTATAGTAAATGGGGAAAAATTGGGAATGCAAAAGCCCAAGTGCAGTGAGAGCCCTGAAATTCAACTTGAAGCCTTCAAGACAGTTCCACTCCATTTTTTCATTGTTCCCCTCTAATAAGGGACCGATTAAGACCTGGGACACCAGGTGGGTGCAATTAATTATCAGGTAGAACAGAAAACCATCAGGCTCCGGACCTCATAGGGTAAGAGTTGAGTACCCCTGCTCTAAAGTAAACACATGGGTGTGGTCCACTGCTTATCTAGTAACCCCTCTGTCATGAGCATGGATGAACACACTGTCATATTTCTAATGTCCAATTCATGCTTTTCACAGATTGATTCAGCATTAATTGACTACTGGCAAGAATGGTGGTGGTGCATCAATAACATTCGCGTTTAAAGTAACAACATTTGTTGAGTGGTAACAGGGGATGTTATTGATTTCCTCAAAGTTACCTCGCCCAAAAAAAAGAAAGATCCAACAAGCATTGAGCCAGTTAATAAAAATGTATTTCATACCGGGCTATACGGTTTTTCAATTACAAGGGCCGGCATTTACAGTAGTATAAACATTTTGTTATTTCCCTTACAGGAGGTGCACAAAATAGAGAAAGTTCCTCACGCAAAGCTGGAGAGATCGTTCATACAGGTATTCTGATTCAAATACAGATACAGTATGTTGTGTGTTTTGTAGAATCAGAGCAAATGGAAATATAGCTAAATATTTCAGTCTCTGTTCATCTCATTAAAAGCCAGGATGGATGTCCCTCTCCTGTCTCATAGAGGTACGGTACAGGTCACCCACAGACCCCCACCATCAGGCACTCTCTATATTTGGATACACAAGATATATTTACTTGTTTCATCGTATGTTGCTGTCATCAGTTTCTAGTGTTTGAGAACCAAGACCCAATCAAGGCCCTAAATGGATCAAGGTTGACCTGATGGTGTGAACGTTAAGCCACGTGGTGATGGGGGAGTTACAGTAGGTCATACAGTATGACATGTGTCAGTGGGGGCCTGGTAACACTTTATTTGGATAGTCCATTTGTAGATGCTATACCGACTATCTACAGACTATCAGTAACATTTCAACTAACTATCTACTAACCCTAGCTCTAACCCTAACCTTAACCGTTATTCTAACCCTAAACTTAACTCTAACCCTAACCTTAATCGTTATTCTAACCCTAAACTTAACTCTAACCCTAACCTTACTCTGACCCTTATTCTAAACCTAATCCTAACCCTAACCATAATCTTAGCAAGGAGTTGTTTATTAACAGATTGTTGATAGTATGACCATCTGTAGACCATCTACTGATGGAAAATCCAGACTATCCAAATAAAGTGTGACCGAGGCCTGCTTATAAGTTTGGCAGCTCTTAATGAAAAAAATATGAATTTAATAATAAAACCCACTCGAGGTCATCATGAGGGGGAATCCCTCCCTTCATAGAAGGGAATCCCTAGTACGTTAACAAGATGACGTCAGAAGTCAAGATGCTCACGTTCTGATAGAGTGCCCCCCTTCCATACCCTCTTTCCCCTCCATGCAGGGTGAAGCTGGTCCTGTTGGTCCATACAGGTTTGGTCTCTCTGGCACCCTGTGTCCTGACTTGGCAGCATTCCAAACAGAGAGGGCGGAGGGGAGAGAGGAGGGTTGGGATATCCCTGGCCCAAGGTGGGCCACATCGATAGGGCTGTTTGTCTGTCACACAGGCCTTATCTCTCTATCCCCTTTGGTGCTGAACGTAGTACAGCGTTTCTTGCCCCGGCGTACTTTCAAATGGGTGTTCCCTCCATTTTCTCTCTCTCTCTCTCTCTGCCTCTCCATCCGCCCCAGATCACTCTATCATTGGGTACGTTTACGTTAGCATCGTGGCGATCAACCTATTTCTACTGCCACAGACTAGGCTGGATCACCTTGGTGCAGGTAAGGTTGTGGCCTCCCAGGCCAGGGGTCCTTTACTGGGGTCTGTCATTGAGGGGGCTTGGGGGTCAGTGGTATTGAGGGGAGTACAGGTGAGAAAAGGTTGGGATTTGAATGAAACATGCGACAGACAACTTAATCTAACTTTCCATGTATCTGAGGTTTATACTAAAATTGTATCATATATGCCTATCAGTGAGAATACATTTTTGGAATGACAGTTTGTCTTTCTACAATCCAAGTCTCTCGATGAATCTGTTGCTAACTAACCGTACAATAACCCAGGTGCTTTTTTTCTTGTTTGCAATTGGTACAAAAATGACTGTAAAATCTGTAAAGGTCTGTAGTGTTAGGTTGTGGTCCGTGATGTTTCAAATAACAGCTAACATCACACTTCTCTTCATCAGTTTAATTAGTGATGGTATATGTGAAGGAAGTTGACTTTTTAAAGTTTTCCCTCTCACCTTCATTTAGTGGTCGACGGAGGTTTAAAAAGCTCAGGGTCACAAGGTTTGAGAGACGATGGCGGTAGTGAACAGTGTCTTCTTATCTGTCCATCAGCCTCTGTTGTTTCAATGTTAAACACATTTGCATAGTATTTCTAATCAGCATTGTTTCATGTGTATTTGGAGCACTACATATTCATTGCGTAACCAGATAAATGAAGACACAATTCTAACTTAATACACATGAAAATATTCTACTTCTCACTGTACAATACAATTTGTATTGCCGAGCATTGTACCACGAGTTACCACCAGCCTTTTTTAAATCTTTACTGTTTTTGGAGTAGAGTAGATCTGTTAAATTACAAGTTACTGTACAAAATAGTTGTTGTAATATTGTAAGTTACTGTAATGGATGACTAGAGCACTAGGGTGTCTGTCTGGCCTGGGGAAGGCGTAACCCAGAGATAAGACTCTGTGAGTCTCCTACTCAAACCACTGCAAGGGCCACACTGTCTCAACGGCTGACTCATGATTAGGAGCACGGCTCATAGGGGCTGTGACATGCCCTGGTGGGGCTGTGACAGGGGCTGTGACATGCGCTGGTGGGGCTGTGACAGGGGCTGTGACATGCGCTATCTTGATTAAATGGGCCTCAAAATGTGTCATTAGTGTGTTTATAAGGCTTACTTGTGTAGAGGTTCATATGGTTGGGCTTGTGACACATTGTAACCAATTTGTGTTCACTGTGTGTATGAGTAGCCCATGAAAACATGACAAAAACAGTCCATTTAGAGTTGACACCAGATTACCCCAGATAAAGTTTGCCACAGATTAACCCAGTCAGAGTTTACCATAGATTAACCCAGTCAGAGTTTACCCCAGATTACCCCAATTAGAGGTTACCCCAGGTTACCCCAATTAGAGATTACCCCAGTCAGAGTTTACCCCAGATTAACCCAGTGAGAGTTTACCCCAGATTACCCCAATTAGAGGTTACCCCAGGTTACCCCAATTAGAGATTACCCCAGTCAGAGTTTACCCCAGATTAACCCAGTGAGAGTTTACCCCAGATTACCCCAATTAGAGGTTACCCCAGATTACCCCAATTAGAGTTTACCCCAGATTACCCCAGTCAGAGTTTACCCCAGATTACTACCATTGGAGTTTAACCCAGATTACACCAGTTATAGAACTGATGCAGGGGCAGTTGAGTCTCAGATATTCCCATAATTATTCTTCAGGCCCAGGGCCATAAGCCCCTCCCCTTCCCCCTCCCCCAAAATGGTCAAGATAGAGCTGAGAGGTCTAGACTAGAGCAAGGTCTTATTTGATGTCACTGTTGAACCATTGATTGTGACATTAGAGGGAATCCCCTAATATCCCCCCTCTATATGAGAGCGGGCTGGCATTCTTTAGCTCTTCGGAGACTAAGTCATTGGTATGTTTATATTTATAAGGCCATACTGAGACAGGTCCCTTTTCACCTGTGTACCTACATTGTCCAGCAGAAAAATGACAACTATCGCCTGCGCTCACATGTGCATTGTTGACTGTGCCTTAGGCCCGTACAGAGCTGGGGGGAAAAGGTTAATTGTTTTTTAAATATTTGTTTAATTGAACCTTTATTTAACTAGGCAAGTCAGTTAAGAACAAAATGTTATTTACAATGACGGCCTACCAAAAGGAAAAAGTCCTCCTGCGGGGACGGGGCCTGGGATAAAAAATAAATATAAATACAATATAAATATAGGACATAACACGCATCACAACGAGAGACACAACCCTACATAAAGAGAGACCTAAGACAACAACATAACAAGGCAGCAAAACATGACAACACAGCATGGTAGCAGCATAACATGACAACAACATGGTAGCAACACAACATGGTAGCAGCACAAAAACATAGTAGAAACATTATTGGGCACAGACAACAGCACAAAGGTCAAGAAGGTAGAGACAACAATACATCATACAAAGCAGCCACAACTGTCAGTAAGAGTGTCCATGATTGAGTCTTCGAATGAAGAGATTGAGATAAACTGTCCAGTTTGAGTGTTTGTTGCAGCTCGTTCCAGTCGCTAGCTGCAGCGAACTGAAAAGAGGAGCGACCCAGGGATGTGTGTGCTTTGGGGACCTTTAACAGAATGTGACTGGCAGAAGGGGTGTTGTATGTGAAGGATGAGGGCTGCAGTAGATATCTCAGATAGGAGGGAGCAAGGCCTAAGAGGGTTTTATAAATAAGCATCAACCAGTGGGTCTTGCAATGGGTATACAGAGATGACCAGTTTACAGAGGAGTATAGAGTACAGTGATGTGTCCTATAAGGAGCATTGGTGGCAAATCTGATGGCCGAATGGTAAAGAACATCTAGCCGCTCGAGAGCACCCTTACCTGCAGATCTATAAATTATTTCTCTGTAATCTAGAATGGGTAGGATGGTCATCTGAATCAGGGTTAGTTTGGCAGCTGGGGTGAAAGAGGAGCGATTAAAATAGAGAAACCAAGTCTAGATTTTACTTTAACCTGCAGATTTGATATGTGCTGAGAAAAGGACAGTGCACCGTCTAGCCATCAAGCTCTAAACCCTCAGAGGTAGTAATAACCCCTGTGCGAAGAGGGGCATTCTTCTTACCAAACCACATGACCTTTGTTTTGGAGGTGTTCAGAACAAGGTTAAGGGTAGAGAAAGCTTGTTGGACACTAAGAAAGCTTTGTTGTAGAGCATTTAACACAAAATCCGGGGAGGGTTCTCTGCCCCTTCCATTTGGAACAAGCTTCAAGAAGTCCTGGAATTTACAAGAGCTCCTGCATTTAAATTTGTTTAAAGCAAGGGTCAACACTATGATCTAAAATGAAGTGAGGGGCTGTCAGTGTTTTGACCCTTAGTTGCACGACACTTCCCTAAACCATGTTGTTGCTCAATGTGTACATTTATCTTTTTAAACTGTAGTGTTTTGCTTTTTTGGCCAGGTCTCTCTTGTAAGAGATTGTTCATTTCAATGGTAAAATAAAGGTCAAATGCATGTCTGTATTTCATGTGTCTAATTCTAGTGTGTTTGTGTTTATTAATTTATGTCAATGTGCATTCACATTACAGGGTATGCACAAACGTTGCTGAAAGTTTAAGGACAGACGAAGCAAGCACTGACACACTCCAATGGAGAACGACCTGTCTTTTGGAGAGGTGGATAAAACACATTGTTATTGCAATAATGCAGTAAATGGGATGGGGAAATGTGAATTGTCAATTCAAAGTATTTGTAACATTTTATTTACATATTTTACTTTGACCCCCCCCCCCCCCTCTCTCTCTCTGATTCCATCCAGGATGTCATGTCCTCTGAGGAGGAGAGTGACTCTGCTTTCCCATCTCCGATCAGACCGTGAGTGCTCTCCTCTCTTAAAAGTTCATTTTTAAGTCTAATTAGCATTTCCTCATACAAGAAGTCCAACCTGAACAATATTAGAAGGAATTAAATGAATGGGTGAAGGGATCTAAAACAAGATATTGTGAATGCAGCTACATCATGTGGTTGTCCAGATTGTCAGTGAGAGTGATCAGAAGTAGGCCTACGGTAAGTGATTATACAACACCACCCCCCACTGGTCTAAGCCAGCATGACGTCCTTATCTGAGAAGGCAGGACTGATATTGCAGAGCTTGCCCAAGTCTCTCACTGAAGTCACCAATCTCTGGTAACACAACCAGCGAAGGATTCTGGGCCTACAGAATATACAGACGTCATACAGGCTTTTGCTGCCCCTTTTGGCCAGAACACCAAACACCAGGAGCTGCAGGTACTTCATGAAAGAAAGGAGCACAACCTGGCCTGTTGTCTGTAAGATCTGGTGAGACATGGACAGGTGTTGAGGAGCAGCACACCTGCGTCTCGTGCCTCCCCCTCACTAACCAGGTTCACCCCCCTACCCCTCCCTCCCCACAGTGGCAACTATGACCTGGAGCAGAGCAGGCATGAAGAGGACAGCAACCAGGCCATCCAGAGCATCGTCATTCACACCGACCCAGAGGGTGAGCACTAAACGCCCATCAACACATTCTCTCTACTCCCCTCTGTATGTCTCTCCAACACAAGTACACCTCCAATGAAGTGTTAGGACTGAACACTACCTCTCTGTATTTCAGCCTATCTGAACCTGAACACCAACGCCAACACCAGAGGGGATGCTCAGGTAAGCCCCATTTGGGGTATAGCTTCAAATAAACGTATACCTAGTATATTGACAAGGAAGTTTCCATTTTGAACCTGAGCATGATGTTGTGTGTGTGTGTCTCAGGCCTATGTGGAGCTGAATGAGCTCATAGGCAGCAGCTGGCAGGAGACTGGCCGCTGGGTGGGCTATGAGGAGAATTTGAACCCAGCAACGGGCAAGTGGGGCCCCTCCCACGTCTCCTACCTCACCTTCAAGAGTCTGATCCAGCTTCGCAAGGTCATGAGCACAGGTGACTATCTGAACAAATGCACAGGGTTTATCACTCAATCTATAATAATTTCTTGACATAATCTGGATCATTTCATGAGGTTATTAGAAAATGAATCTTTTCTCAGAGCCACCATATGAAACCGTATTTCCAATAATAGATGGCAGGCAGCAACAGGCCATGAATTGACCTATCCCAAAACTTTGTCTGTGTGTGTTCAGGTGCGATCATTCTGGACCTGCAGGCCAGCAGTCTGTCTGCTGTGGCTGAGAAGGTGGTGGATGAATTGCGGAGCAAGGGTGAGATCCGTGCCGCTGATAGAGATGGCCTGCTGAGGGCTCTACTGCAGAGACGCAGTCAGTCTGAGGGAGCTGTAGCTCAACCCCTGGGAGGAGACATCGAGATGCAGACCTTCTCTGTCACCAAGCAGGTAACACTAGGCTTAGGATCTCTATCCCACCGCTAAATCTAAATATCATTCCAGCACTTCATGACTTCATTCAACCTCTCTTCCTCTTTCTTTGATAAATATATCTTTCTCTCCCAATATCTCACTAACTGACCTTCCTCCCTTCGCTTTTCAGAGAGATACAACTGATAGTGTGGAAGCCTCCATTGTCCTCTCAGGTAAGTCGTGTGTGAAAAGTGAAATACAACTCACCACCAACTTTTTAAATGTATTTTATTTAACTAGGCAAGTCAGTTAAGAACAAGTTCTTATTTACAATGGTGACCTACACCGTCCAAACCCGGATGACGCTGGGCCAATTGTGCGCCACCCTATGGGACTCCCAATCACGGCCGGTTGTGATACCGCCTGGAATCGAACCAGGGTATCTGTAGTGACGCCTCTAGTACTGAGATGCTGTGCCTTAAACCGCTGCGCCACTCGGGAGCCCAACTGGATACTCTGCCTGATTTGCCTATTCAACCATTTATTCTAAAGAATATGGAGACTGTAATCTAAGCTCTATGTGTGTGTGTTTGTTCCAGGGGTGATGGACTCCCTGGAGAAGCCTGCCGTGGCCTTCGTCAGGCTGGGGGACTCTGTGGTGATAGAGGGGGCCCTGGAGGCCCCTGTGCCGGTGCGCTTTGTCTTTGTGCTGGTGGGCCCCAGCCAGGGAGGAGTGGATTACCATGAGAGTGGCCGTGCCATGGCTGCCCTTATGGCTGACTGGGTAAGAAAATAGGAGTGGAAAGGGATGAGACTTATTAAGGCCAAGGAGCGCAAGGGGGGAGGGGAAGAATGAGAAGATGCTTCATAGTATCTAGATTAATCTTTTCAGTGTTTGACAATAGCTAACCATGCTCTCCCCATGTCTCCGGTCCTACAGGTCTTTAGTCTAGAGGCTTACCTAGCCCAGACTAACAAGGAATTGACCAATGCCATCGCTGATTTCATGGACTGCAGCATCGTCATCCCGCCCACTGAGATCCAGGACAAGGGCATGCTCCAGCCAATCATTGACTTCCAGAAGAAGATGCTGAAGGACAGACTCCGCCCCTCTGACACCCGAATCATATTAGGTGGCGGGCCCAAAGGTCAGTCACACGGACTAACCCTGTAGTTACAACTAATCTAAATCTATAAAAACGTGTTAATTAAATTTCCAAATTAGGGATTGTTTACGTTTGGCCTACATTTCCATCTAATATGATTTTCCAAATAAAATTGATGTTTAGAAAATGCAGAGATTCTGGAGATTCTAGTCAAAAAACCCATCCAAAACACTTGCTCTGTCTGTGCTCATTTTGAGTCATTATTTGTTTTGTTTTTGTATCCAGCTGATGAGGCCGATGAGGAGCCAAGAGAAGACCCGCTGGCCCGGACAGGCATTCCCTTCGGCGGGATGATAAAGGACATGAAGCGGCGGTACCGCCATTACATCAGTGACTTCACAGACGCCCTCGACCCCCAGGTCCTGGCTGCTGTCATCTTCATCTACTTCGCTGCCCTGTCCCCTGCCATCACCTTCGGAGGCCTGCTGGGTGAGTTCATGTCTGAAGGAGGGACCCACCTAGTCTCATAGAGGACAGGAGCACTGCTGACTCTATATAGGATTTGTGGGTAGGCCTACATAACAGAGGTTATAATCATGACCTTCATCCCCCTGACCTCTGCCTCCAGCCGATAAGACGGAGCACATGATGGGCGTGTCTGAGCTGATGATCTCCACCTGCGTCCAGGGCATCATCTTCGCCTTCATCGCAGCCCAGCCTACACTGGTCATTGGCTTCTCTGGGCCACTGCTGGTGTTTGAGGAGGCCTTCTTTGCGGTATGTATCATAGCACTTTCACATAACAGCTCAGTGTGCCCTAGCTCTGACCCCTGATGACAGTATGCTGAGCCATCACTGCTTCATGTCCTCAGGATGTCAATCATATTAGACATGATTTGCTATTATTATAAATATGAATTTCAAAGTTACAATGCAAGTACATCATTAACATAAACAACTTATTTTTATAAATCCCATTGTCTAGTTCTGCAAGTCCCAGGAGATTGAGTACATTGTGGGCCGTATCTGGGTAGGCCTGTGGCTGGTGATCATCGTGGTGGTTATCGTGGCCGTGGAGGGCAGCTTCCTGGTCAAATTCATCTCCCGCTTCACGCAGGAGATCTTCTCCATCCTCATCTCCCTCATCTTCATCTACGAGACCTTCAGCAAGCTCGGCAAGGTACCACACATCACTCCACCTCATCTCCTCACATCCATCCCAACATTTACATCCATCCACCATCCTAAGCACTTTTGTATACCTCAACTGTAAATACAAAAATAAAACCTGTCTTTCTCCTTTCCTTCACACCCCTCCTGTCCTCCGCTGCTAATTCATCTACATACCTACTTTTCTTCTCGTTGTTCAGATCTTCAAAGCTCACCCTCTGGTTCTGAATTATGAGCACTTGAACGACAGCCTGGACAACCCTTTCCACCCGGTGGTCAAGGAGCACATAGAGTATCATGATGATGGCAACAAGACAGTGCACGAGGTCATACATGAGAGGGCCTACCCCAACACCGCCCTGCTTTCCATGTGTCTTATGTTCGGGTGTTTCTTCATTGCATACTTCCTCCGTCAGTTCAAAAATGGCCACTTCCTCCCTGGACCGGTAAGAGCTACAGCTGTTTTCAACAGTGTTGACTACTGTTTGTCTGTGAGCAAAGAGAGATGAATCAGGATAGGGTCTTTTAGCGCTGGAGAGCCCCCTCTGTGTTCTGTGTGTGATAGCCTTCACTACACATGTTTTCCCTATCACCAGATTCGTCGGATGATTGGAGATTTTGGTGTTCCCATTGCCATTTTCTTCATGATCGCTGTGGATATCACCATTGAGGATGCCTACACTCAGGTTAGTGATTTATAGGTTTGTGTTGCCTTGACTAAAAGGTGATCTCAGTGTATAACATATTACTCCTTAAACTGTTACTTTAAAAACTGTTTAAAAAGGGATATCTAGTAATAGATTAAATACAGCATATGTATTTTGTGTGTCCCCTGGCAGAAACTTGTGGTGCCCAAGGGTCTAATGGTGTCCAACCCCAATGCCAGAGGCTGGTTCATCAACCCCCTGGGAGAGAAGAAGCCTTTCCCTGCCTGGATGATGGGGGCGTGTTGCGTGCCAGCCCTGCTGGTCTTCATCCTCATCTTCCTCGAGTCCCAGATCACTACGTTAGTAAAATCGTCTTCATGTCCATAGTCTCTCCACAACCGCCAAGCCTCCTCTCATTGTTTGACCTCTGACCTTTCTAGGCTGATTGTGAGCAAACCAGAGAGGAAGATGGTAAAGGGCTCTGGTTTCCATCTGGACCTGCTCATCCTGGTCACCATGGGTGGCATCGCCTCCCTGTTTGGGGTGCCCTGGCTGAGTGCCGCCACCGTGCGTTCTGTCACCCATGCCAACGCCCTCACTGTCATGAGCAAGGGACCCAAGCCTGAGATCGAGAAGGTGCTGGAGCAAAGGATCAGCGGCATGCTTGTGGCCGCCATGGTCGGTAAGTGCTACCATATAGGCTACTGAGATTTAGCTGATGCAGTCGATCCCGACGAACAGACAGAACACTGGGTGTCTAAAGAAAAGTTCAGCACAGTCAGTCTTGAGTTCCTAAAAATGTCTGAGAAATGTTTGTTGTTCCTGCTATTCCCAGGTGTGTCTATTCTCTTGGAGCCTATCCTGAAGATGATTCCCATGACGGCTCTGTTTGGAATCTTCCTCTACATGGGTATAACCTCACTCAGTGGGATCCAGATGTGGGACCGAATGCTTCTGCTTATTGTACCCAGGAAATACTATCCTGCTGACGCCTACGCACAAAGGGTATGCTGCCTCTCTCCACCCCCCAATTGTCCTCCTTTCTGTTTCATCGTTTTATATCATTATTTAATTTATGAAACATACCAGACAATTCCTACACAATAACACACTGTGGCAATCACAACGTAATTATCTGAAAAATCATAAATTACCTTTGCACTTACAAGTTTTACACCATAGTAAATATCAGGAGTACAACTTGGTTTCAGAAGTGGGGGAGATGTAATTTTGTATTTAATTTTTCTACAATCGGATAACCACTCCAAACAGCCTACCCGACCGCTCAGAGGCGTCCTCATGGTCCTAAAGCACACCATTGCCTCGTTTTGTATCACATTCCAAAGATAAAACTGGGGGGGACAAAAATGCTATTTCAGAATGTACCCGTCCCCAGTGAAAGTTATGCCCCTGGTAAACATAAGTATATATCCAATGTGTTGCCCCTGTCTTAACCCTCCTTCTCTCATCTCCTTAATGCAGGTAACTACTATGAAGATGCACTTGTTCACTCTGATCCAGATGGTGTGTTTGGGAGCTCTCTGGATGGTGAAGATGAGTGCCTTCTCCCTGGCTCTGCCCTTTGTCCTCATCCTCACCATCCCCCTGCGCATGGCCATCACTGGAACACTCTTCACTGACAAGGAAATGAAATGTGTAAGTGGCACACAAATGTTTTACTGTGGTTAACTACAATCACAACACGTGCATATGTTTTGGGTAGGAGCCTGGTCCCAGGTCAGTACCTTATGTTGTCATGCCGATGAGTGGTCAGAAGATTTAGCTAAATCACATACACATGAGAACAGTATGGACCTAATGGAATCTGCAGAGAACATTTTCAAAATACCCATTCAGCTGTTGATCAATAGAATGTCAGTATAGCTATTAATTTTCTTCATATTGGGTTCAGTTTCATTAATATTGGAAATGCTATCTTTCAAATCATTTCAGGAGGTTTAGAATAAATTCTGCCTCTCCTAAATCAGTGTGACTCAACTAAACTGTGTGTGTTTCTCTAATGAGACTGTGTGTCCTGTTGCAGCTGGATGCCTCTGACGGCAAGGTGAAGTTTGAAGAGGAGCCAGGAGAGGATATGTACGAGTCCCCGTTGCCATGAACACGACCTTTCATTTCTCAACTCGCTGCGAGGATCCAGTGAACTCAAACAATGCTTTAATAGGGACTGGTGTCTAACACATTTATTAGTATGTGCCATCAAAAATATTTTTTAGGAAAATGTATTTTTAGCCAACTGTCCTGAAACCTCATTGCAATTGGGTATGTTTGTGTGCCAAGCTAAAATGAAGGTCTCGGGTAAGCATTCAAACCTTTTTAATGACAGGTTGCCTAATATTCTACACTATTAATATGCCAATTAACATTTATCTCTCAAATACCCAAATAATGCCAAAAATATAATCGCATCTGTATTAGGCAGATAAATAGATAAATGCAATATTATAAATCACACAAAAATGCTTTTCTATCGGACTGTTATTTTAGCCTTGGTTCTGTAGCCTATTTTATACCCTAGTTACATTACTCTCCTTTGTTACAGTTTGGTTTTATGCTTCTTATGTAGATGACCTTGTGTTCTTGCTGTTTTGTTTAGTTGCAAGCTAAAGTGTGAGTATGGAGTTCAGATCATCTTAGTTCTATTTTTGGGTGTCCAGTGGTGTCACTCATTCAGTTCTTATACCTAAATACATATTTACTTCAGGATGTAATGCTTTCGGGATTGCAAAGGTGAGAGGGATACATATAGGAACATGTATTAATCACTGAATGAATTGTAACAATATAATGATGATGTGGGAGAGAAATGTGTAAATATGACAAATGAATCACAGCAATAAGATCTGACTATAGTAGGCTTATTGCACCATTTTTTCATTGATCAGGGACAGGTGTAAAAGGACAGCTGTATATTTGGTTTATTGTATGTTGATGTGTGTTTGAATCACTGTACAACTGCTGTTTTGATTTTCACCCAACCAATTAAAGACATTTTAAACCCTTTAATTTCTTAATTTGAGACATTCCATCACTTCATTCATCAATGGTAGGAGGGCTGACAGTGCTGGTCCACAGGAGCACCACTCCAACGCGGTTTAACGACGCTGTGCGCTCATTGGAAAGTCATTTGTTTTCATTGGATCTGGCTGTCTGGATTGGATGGCTGGATTACGCCCCCAAACTGACAAGGTGGAGTTGGAAGAAATTACATGAGTGAGAAAATGAAACCGTCAAATAGGCTACTCGACTTTGCAAATAGGAGCACCACTAAAAGTATAGGCCTATCCATGGAACACAATTCCAGTATCGTTTTCGCAATCTGTCAACAGAGTTAGCGCTGGCATGAATATATGTTTATGACACTTTTTTTCTCAAAATGTTCAGTAGGCCTTAACACTGCAGATTGTTATTAAAATGTTAGTTATTATGCTATAATTTGTGAAATGACTTTGTAACAACAGCTGACTAAAGTTCCACTTGGATATAGGCAGCTGTCTGGGACAAATCACTTTTACTAAAGTATCGGTAGTCTAAAATATTTGCACTCGCTCATTGTCTTCGGTTGGCAACGGCCGTTCGAGAGCTAAATGTGGAAAAATAGTATGGCTGTTGGTGATGCGTTCGGCAGCGGGGGAGAGATCGAAAATGCGGATGTCTTTGCTAAGAGAAATGGTCGGATCGAGAGAGCTACGCGTTGAGTGGAAGGAGAAAGCAAGTGAGATGGAGGCGGGGGGAAGTTCCCATCTCTGCGGGGACTGGAGCGCCTGTGCCCTGGACCGGCGGCGCAGTGCTGGCTAACATTCAACCCAACCCTTGTTCCACAACGAGCTCGACTCACGCTGAGACAGGTAAGGCTCACAGCCACCTCCGTCAATTCGACTGCTCAAAAGCTATATAAACAAAATTATTTCCACAAACAATTTACGCTCAATATGGTTTATTTTCTCCCTTTAGTAATTTTAAAAGAACACCTCATCTTGAATGCCTTGTGTTAGCAAAACACTGACTGCTGTAGGGTAGATCATTCCGAGGTCGCCATACCCGAATCTCCTCTCCTTTACCACGGGTAAGAAATGCGAACTATAGGGTCTAAATAATATGGTGTAAATTGATAACATTTGCAGTGATTATGGACCACCGCCAATTTGGAATTTAATTCACCAATGTATCTTATTTTCTACTAAGAATTGACCATTTCCGCGCCGAGACCTCCATGCGGTTGTTGACAGAACCAGCCGCCTCTCTGGTTAGCCATCATGGATCTCAGTTTAATATCTCACCGTGTGGGCTCGCCCTCTATCTCGCTTGACAACCATCATTGCCAACCTGCGAAAATCAGTCTTTGGTACTGTTATAGTTGCCTATGATCCTGGTGCGGGGCAGGTTAGTTGCACACCCAGGCTTACTTTAAACCCCATTTCTTGCTAAGCATGTAGTGCGCCATCTGAGCTTGTCACGGTCGGTATCCTAACTGACTCGCGCTTTGCCTGTAGCATGGCGGCTCTGGGATCAACCTCGCGCCAGTGAACCATTTGCAATCTCGGATGTACAAATATTTCATTATGTGTGGTGTCAATTTGATACAATGTAACCGCGGATTGAAACCTTATGAATGATGATAAATTGTAGTTAAGTATCATTTCAATTCTGAAGATTAGCGAAGATTGTTACCATTTATTTCCCTTTTTCTTCATTCGTGTGCCTCAGTCTTCATGACCCATCCTCGCCACACGGCTACAAAACCTGGTTTACCCCGTGTTCAACAACAGCTGAAAGAAAATTCAGGGTGGATAGAACCGTTTCACGGTGAGTTTGTTAATTTATATCGTTGTTTTTCAAGAAACACAACAGTGAATGTGTCTGTCTGAGATGAAGGATTTTCTAAACATGATTCTCTTTCATGGAGACGAGGTCAGTGTTCGGGTCGCAGTCGTTTGGAACTGGATTTTTTTCCTATGGGTTTATGCAAAACTAGTAACGTTAGGCCGATACGTAATATTTTGGACGACCAATTACAAATACATTTATCTAGTTAACGTTACCTGCAATATTGATGTAAATGTATATACAAAATAAAAACGTGAATCATTATCCATGGTGAATCCCCTGAAGTTAGCCAAGCTTTAGCTAGCTAGCATAAAAGTTGACTGGTCTGGTGGTGGTTTTCATATTTTAAATTTACAGTAGCTAACTACTACACATTTTTAAACCTTAAAATGTATAGATTATTGTCATTTGATTCTTTTCACAGGTGGCCACCGTGTTGGCTAACCTATTGCTGTAAATTAATGTAAATCTGATGGCTGCTAACATAATATAGCTAGCGAGCTAGCTAACCATTGCATTGAACCAGCGTAGTGCGGTTGCAAGTAGCTAGCGCGGTCGTTGGCTCGGTTGGAGTTTGTGGACCCCCAAACCATCTTTACATACCAGGATATTACTTTTACATTTCCCATAAACTGCACTGATTAATTGGGACACTAGCTAATTATGTCCAACCACTGTTTTAAGCGCATCATTAGACCAGCGATACTTGTATCCCCCCTTAAATGCACTGGCAGTCCAACACAGGCTCGTGCGTACTATATCACCAAGAACGGGTAAACAACAGGCGGGGTGCTGACTGCAGAGTCGACATCACATATCCGAAATCGGTTACGCGCAAGAATGTCCTGCTTTTTCGAATCTTTTTCGGTTTGATTATGGTTGCCCGCTTCGATACTAAAACGATTAAAGCATAGAAACGGGTCTCTGAGGACTATGCCCAACAATTTAATTTATTATAAAGCGTAATATGTATCCATATTTGGCCCCTCACAAGAGTCAGCCGATAGAGATTTAAGGCGGAGGCAGGTTTCAATTCCAGCTCAATGTTGGTAGTGTGGCTTTGTCGAGTGGTTCATTTGGTAGTAATGTTCCCTGGCCACCATTCCCCTTCGTTGGAGACCGAAAGCAGATCTCCCGTCCATAGTCAGCTGGTTGCCTACAGCTGCCTCTAAACGTTCGCTTCCTCCTTCTGTGGAACCTCCCCACCACCACTCCGGGAAAATCCTCCATTACCGACCGACAGAAGACATGGTCGACAGAAAGCAAAATAAGTTGCTACTTTAATGTAGAATAAGCTAGCCTATTTTCCAAATCGACATAAAGAACATTACCAGTCGTAGCCTTCTGCGGAGTTATTTGAGATGTGAAACCGTCACAAGCTATAGCCTGTCTCACCGTGTAGCGTAAACGTTTAGGGGCGGTGTAATAAACATTAATAACCATCATGTCGAGGTCGATTTTAATTTCTAGGATTTTAAGAGGCTGGAATTTCTTACCTAATAGCTTGTTTGGAATGATTAAGAGCAGTCGAATAATCTCTGTCCAATAAATATTGTTTTCAGTATCACATTTTACACACTTATTTTAATATGCAAGTCGATATACTAGTATAATTATATACATTTTTAACCTCTAGCCTATGCCATTTCAAATGTGTTTAATCTCCAATCATTATTTTTTCCCACATATTTCCTAATATCACAAGGCATAGCATTGGCCAAAGTAGTTTTCTGTTACTTTCTCACATTTGCATGCATTAGGTGTATGCATAGGTAACTTGGCTATTATGTATACTGTGTAGATACTTTTTTTTGCTGGCACAGTAGTGAGAGTAACTTGTATATTATTCACAGCCATTAAAAGAAAGGGATAGTGTTTTATTGCGATCTGTTTTGTTTATGTGCAGGTTAAAGAAAGTACAGATGAATGGAGAAATGGACGCGTCCACTAAAGACCAAGGTGAGATCATAGTCAATCAACGTGAGATCATAGTAGTCAATCAAGGTGAGATATAGTCACAACATGGAGCTTCTTCCTTCCATCCCCTTCAGATTATTGTGCAAAATTGAGATATTCATGATTTTTTTCACTTCAGCTAGGATAATGGTTGCAGGACAGGCAAGCTGATGTGTGTGTCCTTGTGTGGCTATAGTGTGGACGCAGGACGACCTTCTGAATCTGCTAGAGGCCATGAAAGTCAATCTTCCCCAGAAGGACCTGGCCAAGTACAAGACGTCGGAGTCCCATCTGGACTGGGAGAAGGTGGCCTTCAACTCATTCACAGGAGAGATGTGCAAACAGAAGTGGAACGAGGTCTCCAAAGTGGTACGCCATGTCTCTTTCATGTTATACTGTGGACTGGGGGTATTTATATTTGAGAATAAAAGTGGATTTCCAACTCTTGTCAGTTTAATATCTACATACTGCATCTTGCCTCTGCAATGTGTTTTATGTTGTTGTTCTGTGTCTTTGGTTCAGATCCGTAAATTTCGCACATTAACAGAGCTGATTTTCGATGCCCAAGACTTCATCAAGAACCCGTATAAGGGCAAGAAGCTGAAGGTGAACTGCATATCCTCTTTTTATGATAGACACTATCAGTTGATACTTTCACAGGTGACACATTATTTTCTTAGCAAATTCAGTCATTTGATGACTGATTTGACTCTCTTTTTGTGTGTAATTTTACTCATTTGGTATTGTTCTTTCGAATGTTCTTTTGTTTTATTTTTCACTGAACAGAAGCATCCAGATTTCCCTAAGAAGCCCCTGACACCATATTTCCGCTTCTTCATTGAGAAGAGGGCCAAGTATGCCAAGCTGCACCCTGAGATGAGCAACCTAGACCTCACCAAGATCCTCTCCATGAAGTACAGAGGGCTGCCTGACAAAAAGAAGGTCAGAAGCAGGGAGAGAGTGGGAAGGAAAGGAAGAGATGCAATTAAAGGGAGGGATATAGTGACGTTTGGGATGGGGGGGTAAATATGTTCTCCCTGGTAGATACAATTTATTTGAACTGAGTAATTTGCTGACGTTGCTCATGGTCGACTGACTTGTTTTTTTTTACAACAGAAAAAATATCTAGAAGACTTCCAGAAAGACAAAGAAACGTTTGGGCACAGCATGTCAAAGTTCAGGTAAGGTTCAAATTTAGGTTATCTGCAACTGGAGTAAATCTATATTTGAAGGTGGGATTTCTCCATTGTGTTGAATGTGTTTTAAATTGCTTGATGAGTATTTTTATTTAACCTTTATTTAACTAGGCAAGTCATTCAAGAACAAATTCTTATTTAAAACGACGGCCTACCAAAAAGCAAAAGCCTCCTGCTGGGATTAAAAATAAAATATAAATATAGGACAAAACACACATTACGAAAAGAAACAAAACAACACGACATAAAGAGAGACCTAAGACCACAACATAGCAAGGCAGAAACACATGACAACACAGCATGTTAGCAACACAACATAATAACAACATGGTACAAACATTATTGGGCACAGACAACAGCAGCATGAAGGTAGAGACAATAATACATCACACAAAGCAGCCACAACTGTCAGTAAGAGTGTCCATGATTGAGTCTTTGAATGAAGAGATTGAGAATAAACTGTCCAGTTTAAGTGTTTGTTGCAGCTCGTTCCAGTCTCTAGTTGCAGCGAACTGAGAAGAGAAGCAACCCAAGGATGTGTGTGCTTTGGGAACCTTTAACAGAATGTGACTGGCAGAATGGGTGTTGTATGTGGAGGATGAGTATGTGGAGGATGAGGGCTGCAGTAGGTATCTCATATAGGGGGGAGTGAGGGTTTAATAAATAAGCATCAACCAGTGGGTCTTGCAATGGGTATACAGAGATTACCAGTTTACAGAGGAGTATAGAGTGCAGTGATGTGTTCTACTGATCACCCCAATCCACAAAAGTAGAGACAAATTTCACCCCAATTACTGCCGCGGTATATGCGTCAACAGAAACCTTGGGAAAATCCTCTGCGTTATCATTAACAGCAGACTCATACATTTCCTCAGTGAAAACGATGTACTGAGCAAATGTCAAATTGGCTTCTTACCATATTATTGTACGACAGACCACGTATTCACCCTGCACACCCTAATTGACAAACAAACCAAAACAAAGGCAAAGTCTTCTCATGCTTTGTTGATTTCAAAAAAGCCTTCGACTCAATTTGCCATGAGGGTCTGCTATACAAATTGATGGAAAGTGGTGTTGGGGGAAGATAGCCTAGTGGTTAGAGCGTCGGGCCAGTAACCGAAAGGTTACGAGCTCATGGCTGCTGGTAGACTCTTGACTCATTCCCCTCTCATTCAGCCCCCCTCCCCGAGCTGACAAGGTAAAAATCTGTTGTTCTGCCCCTGAACAAGGCAGTTAACCCACTGTTCCTAGGCCGTCATTGTAAATAAGAATTTGTTCACAACTTACTTGCCTAGTAAGTAGCATTGGTGGCAAATCTGATGGCCGAATGATAAAAAACATCTATCCGCTCAAGAGCACCCTTACCTGCTGATCTATAAATTATGTCTCTGTAATCTAGATGGTCATCTGAATCACAGCCTACTTCGCCAAATGGGTGATTTAACCGGTCTGGGAACGGGGTTCCGCTAGTTCCGCTAGCGGAACCACAATTATGTCTCTGTAATCTAGATGGTCATCTGAATCACAGCCTACTTTGCCAAACGGGTGATTTAACTGGCGAGTGGTTCCGCTAGCGGAACTAGCGGAACCCCGTTCCCAGACCGGTTAAATCACCCGTTTGGCGAAGTAGGCTGTGATACAGATGACCAGCAGGTCAGGGTGCTCTTGAACGGATAGATGTTTTTTATCATTCGGCCATCAGATTTGCCACCAATGTTACTTACTAGGCAAGTAAGTTGTGAACAAATTCTTACACTTACCATTTAGCCAGTGAAATTGCAGGGCGCCAAATTCAAACAGAAATCTCATAAATCAACATTTTCAAACATACAAATATTAGGCACCATTTTAAAGATAAAATGCTCGTTAATCCAGCCACAGTGTCTGATTTCAAAAAGGCTTTACAGCGAAAGCTCCACAAACGATTGTTAGGTCACCACCTAGTCACAGAAAAACACAGCCATTTTTCCAGCCAAAGAGAGGAGTCACAAAAAGCAGAAATACAGAACATTAATCACTAACCTTTGATGATCTTCATCAGATGACATTCATAGGACTTCATGTTACACAATACATGTATGTTTTGTTTGATAAAGTGCATATTTATATCCAAAATCTCATTTTACATTGGCGTGTTATGTTCAGTAGCTCCAAAACATGCAGTGATTTTGCAGAGAGCCACATCAATTCACAGAAATACTCATCATAAACATTGATAATAGATACAACTATTATACATGGAACTTTAGATAAACTTCTCCTTAATGTAACCACTGTGTCAGATTTAAAAAAAAACTTAACAGAAAAAGCATACCATGCAATAATCTGAGTACGGCGCTCAGAGCCCAAACCAGCCAAAGAAATATCCGGCATGTTGTGTAGTCAACATTAGTCAGAAATAGCATTATAAATATTCACTTACCTTTGATGATCTTCATCAGAATGCACTCCCAGGAATACCAGTTACACAAATGTTTGATTTGTTCAATAAAGTTAATCATTTATATCCATATACCTCCTTTTGTTAGGGCGTTTGGTAAACAAATCCAAACGCGCGTGCAAGTCCAGCAGAAAGGTCGGACGAAAAGTCCAAAACTGTTATGTTACTGGTCGTAGAAACATATCAAACGAAGTATATAATCAATCTTTAGGATGTTTTTAACATAAATCTTCAATAAAGTCCCAACCGGAGAATTCCTTTGTCTGTAGAAAAGCAATGGAACGCGAGGTAACTTTCACATGACCGTGCGTCACGAGCTCATGGCTGCTGGCAGACTCTTGACTCATTCCCCTCTCATTCAGCCCCCCTTCACAGTAGAAGCCTGAAACAACATTCTGAAGACTGTTGACATCTAGTGGAAGCCTTAGGAAGTGCAAGATGACCAATACCCCACTATCTTCAATAGGGGCTGAGTTGAAAAACTACAAACCTCAGATTTCCTGCTTCCTGGTTGGATTTTTTTCTCAGGTTTTCGCCTGCCATACGAGTTCTGTTATACTCACAGACATCATTCAAACAGTTTTAGAAACTTCAGAGTGTTTTCTATCCAATACTACTAATAATATGCACATATTAGCATTTGAGACTGAGTAGCAGGCAGTTTACTCTGGGCATGCTTTTCATCCAAAAGTGAAAATGTTGCCCCCCATCCCAATGAAGTTAACAAGCTCATTCGCGAAAGAAGCACTGTCGTTGCACCAATGTGTACCTAACCATAAACATCTATGCCTTTCTTAAAATCAATACACAAGTATATATTTTTAAACTTGCCTGCTAACATGAATTTCTTTTAACTAGGGAAATTGTGTCACTTCTCTTGCATTCTGTGCAAGCAGAGTCAGGGTATATGCAACAGTTTGGGCCACCTGGCTCATTGCGAACTGTGTGAAGACCATTTCTTCCTAACAAAGACCGTAATTAATTTGCCAGAATTGTACATAATTATGACATAACATTGAAGGTTGTGCAATGTATCAGCAATATTTAGACTTAGGGATGCCATCCGTTAGATAAAATACGGAACAGTTCTGTATTTCACTGAAAAAAATAAACATTTTGTTTTCGAAATGATCGTTTCCGGATTTGACCATATTAATGACCTACGGCTTGTATTTCTGTGTGTTATTATATTATAATTAAGTTTATGATTTGATAGAGCAGTCTGACTGAGTGGTGGTAGGAAGCAGCAGGCTTGTGAGCATTCATTCAAACTGCACCCTCCTGCATTTACCAGCAGCTCTTCACTGTGCTTCAAGCATTGCGCTGTTTATGACTTCAAGTCTATCAACTCCCGAGATTAGGCTGGCAATACTAAAGTGCCTATAAGAACATCCAATAGTCAAAGGTATATGAAATACAAATGGTATAGAGGGATATAGTCCTATAATTCCTATAATAACTACAACCTAAAACTTCTTACCTGGGAATATTGAAGACATGTTAAAAGGAACCACCAGCTTTCATATGTTCTAGGGCACGGAACTTAAACGTTAGCTTTTTTACATGGCCACATATTGCACTTTACTTTCTTCTCCAACACTTTGTTTTTGCATTATTTAAACCAAATGGAAAATTTTTTCATTATTTATTTGAGACTAAATAGATTTTATTGATGTATTATATTAAGTTAAAATAAGTGTTCATTCAGTATTGTTGTAATTGTCATTATTACAAACAAAAAAAATATATATATATATATATATATATATATATATATATATATATATATATATATATATATATATAAATAGGCCGATTTTAAATCAGTATCTGCTTTTTTGGGTCCGCCAATAATTGGTATCGGCGTCGAAAAATCATAATCGGTCGACCTCTAGTAGAGAGCTTGTTGGACACCAAAAGCTTTGTTGTAGAGCATTTAACACAAAATCTAGGGATGGGCCAGCTGAGTATAAGACTATCATCTGCATATAAATGTATGAGAGAGCTTCCTACTGCCTGAGCTATGTTGTTGATGTAAGTTGAGAAGAGCGTGGGGCCTAGGATCGAGCCTTGGGGTACTCCCTTGTTGACAGGCAGTAGCTGAGATGGCAGATGTTGTGACTTTAAACACTGCACTCTTTGAGAGAGGAAGTTAGCAAACCAGGCCAAAGACCTCTGAGACACCAATACTCCTTAGCCAGCCCACAAGAATGGAATGGTCTACCGTATCAAAGCTTTGGCCAAGTCAATAAAAATAGCAGCACAACATTGCTTAGAATCAAGGGCAATGGTGACATTGAGGACCTTTTTAAGGTTGCAGTGACACATCCATAACCTGAGCTGAAACCAGATTGCATACCCGAGAGAATACGAAAGACATCAAGAAAGCCAGTCAGTTGATTATTATAGTTTTTCCAACACTTTTGATAAACGGGGCAAAATAGAAATAGGCCTATAACAGTTCGGATCAGATTGATCTCCCCCTCAAAATAAAGGATGAACTGTGGCTGCCTTCCAAGCAATGGGTACCTCCCCAGAAAGGAGAGACTGGTTAAAAGATCAGAGATGGGCTTGGCGATGATAGCCTTAAAGAAGAAAGGGTTGAAACCATCTGACCCAGATGTTTTTTTTGGGGTCAAGTTTAAGGAGCTCCTTTAGCACCTCGGACTCCGTGACTGCCTACATGGAGAAACTTTGTAGTGGGGCAGAGGAAAAAGAGGGACAAGCATCAGAGATTGTCACATTAGAAGGGGTGGGAGATGAGAAAATGTTGGATGGGAAGTGAGGCATGGCTGAGTCATAGGAATCCTGACTTAATGAAGTGGTGATTTAAAGAGCTCATTCATGTGCTTCTTGTCAGTAACAACCACATCATCAACATTAAGGGACAGGGGCAGCTGCGAGGAGGAGGGTTTATTCTCCATGTCCAGAGCTTCTTGGGGTTAGACCCATAGAGAGAGAACTGCTCCTTAAAGTAACTAACTTTAGCCTTCCGGATAGCCTGAGTGCACTTATTTCTCATTTGTCTGAACGAGAGTCTGTCAGCCTGAGTATGCGTGTGTGCCGAGCCTTTCACCTAATGCAATTCTTGAGGTGGATTAACTGCAAGATCACGGTTGGACCAGGGGCTGAACCTGTTTTTAATTCTCATTTTCTTTGTGTGCATGTTTGTTAACAATACCACAGAAAATATTTTTAAAAAGAACGTCCAAGCATCTTCGACAGGGGATCAAGCTGATTATATACCATTTTAGAGGCCAGTTCATGAAGGAAGACTTGCTCATTTAAAGTTTTTTAGCAAGTGTCTATGACACATCAGGACAGGTCGTTTCACTGACCAGCCATTACGAACACAGGCTGTAAAACATTGTTCATTAAGGTCATTACAGAAAACACCAGCCTTATACCTATCAGGATTATTTGTGAGGATAACATTGAGGAGAGTAGCCTTTTCTGGGTGTTTGGAGTCATACCTTGTGGGATTGGTAATAATCTGAGAAAGATTTAGGGAGTCCCATTGCTTTAGGACATGGTCAGGTGGTTTAAGCATGTCTTAGGGCTGTTAGGGTACAGGTCGGTGCTGATGGGAGGACGATAGCACCCAGCAACAGTCAACAAAAAGCCATTTGAAAGTTGTAATGCTTAAAACCAGCAAATCAAATTGTTCGGAGACAGACTTGGTGGAGATAACCAAGCACTGAAGGTGATCCTTGGTAAAGATTGCCACTCCCCCACCTTTGGAAGATCTGTATTGCCAAAAAAGGTTATAAGCAGAAAGGTTAACATTAGTATTCAAAACACTCTTCCTTAACCATGTCTCAGTAATGACCAACACATCTGGAGCTGTGAACCCACACCTTCAATTGATACATTTTAGGTAATAAGCTTCTAGTGTTAACGTGCTGAAAACCCAGGCTTTTACAAGAGCAGAAATCAGTGAAGCAGAGCACAAGTCAGAATTAGGGCTAGAAACAGTCGATGGGCTCGGGTGTACATGCAGATTTCCAGATGTCATCAACAGTAATACAATCAAGGCACGGCATATTACAGGGAGAGCTCTGCAGTGCTGATTTATGACATCTGAATGTGCATCAGATGGCAACAAGATCCTATTGTACAGCAATTTCATCAGGTAACATGAATGCAAAGCTGGCGAGAGGTGGTTAGAATAGGATGGAAGGTCAAAAGTCAGTGTAACCAATAGTCAGAGTCCCGAGTGTGGGAACAAACAGTCTGTCCCACGGTTTGGTAAAGAAAGTTTGTAGTCAACAAAGCATGCAGGAGTCATGAGGCAAATGGAAAAATGCACAAGAGAAAAAATAAGCCATTGTAAGTTCAGAGTCACTCGCCCCAACAGTGCGCGTGTGCTGGAGGCGAGCAAAATCTCAGGAGAGAGGGCAGTGTGGTGGGGGTACCTGTACCAGACAGGGGGAGACAGGCCAGGGCAGACGGTGAACAGATCGCCAGGTGGAATTTAACCCGCATTGCAGCAGGCAACGGGGGTAGGTGTCACACCCATTTGGGAGAAGCTTCTATTTCTGGAGGCAGATTTCTTGTAGAAAATAACAGTGAATGGTCTTTGAACAGCAGGTGGGGGCTTCAAAGGGCGCTTCAAAGATTCCTGCCACTTGTTGGGCCCAAAGGCCTCGACACCCTTTACTTTACACCTCAGTGCTAATTAAAGTTGTATTTGGTCTGTCCTTGCAAGCCTGGCAGCCTTAACTCAGCATTCAGTCCCCATAAAGTAAAATATCATTGTTTTCTTTTTTTTCCTTCTTGGCTTTCAAAATAGCATCAGACCAAACACTACTCACTTAGTTCCAGGTTGGACGGTATCATCAGGTCTCTACTGTTTGTTTGCTAGAGCCCCTCCGTATAGCTTGGAAAAAGGAAACCTTGGTAGCAGTAATCTCTCCGGTTAATTTTGGTCAAAATTAGGTTTTAGGTTTGAAGACCATGCTGTGGAGGGTAGCATCCTGCATATGTCCCTGCCGAAAAATAAAAGTTTATCTAACTCCAAGTCTATTCTTTTGTAAAAAACATGTTAACATGTGAGAGCTCACATGTAGCTGTCTCTCTCTCTCACAGTAGTCATTGGGTTTCTGTGTGACTATAGGGAGGACCATCCCGACCTGGTGGAGAGCATGGCAAAGAAAGGTTCTAATGTGCCAGAGAAACCCAGGACGCCTCAGCAGCTATGGTACAGTCACGAGAAGAAGGCCTTCCTCAAAACACACGCAGACGTGAGTTACGCTTTTCAGGACAGTTTGTTAGCAACCAACAAAAACACAATGTTCACACTCAATGCTAACGTGCTAAAGTTGAACTATGTCCATCTGAAGCAACATATATGTTCTAGAATCTATAATATCTGTTACTAGGCGACCACCAAAGACATTAAAGACAGTCTTGGGAAGCAGTGGACACAGCTGTCAGACAAAAAGAGACTCAAGTGGATTGCCAAGTCCCTGGAGATGCACAAAGCATATGAGGTGGGAGCATCCTCAAATATGAGGCACAAGACTCTGAAGATGGCCAAATTACTGCCTGACTTGGCTATTTCCAAGAGGGTTAATTGATTTTTAACCCGTGACCCTGTTTGTTTTCCACAGGAGGTGATGAAGGGCTTCATTGAGACTCACCCAGAGCTCAACATGAGCAACGAGGACATCGTCAAGTCCACCCTCACCAAGGCTGAGAGACATCTGAAGGACAAATCTGATGGCAGGCCAGACAAACCACCCCCGTGAGTACTAATCCACACCAGCACACTTTTAATCTTACCACTGGGTGATCACATTGTTAACTGGACTTGGTGACGAGGGTTGTGACCGTGTTGTGTATTCTGTGTGTTTTATAGGAATGGTTACTCCATGTTCTGTGCGGAGTTGATGTCCAGTATGAAGGACGTGCCCAGTACAGAGCGCATGGTCATGTGCAGCCAGCAGTGGAAGCTGCTGAAACATAACGAGAAGGACGGCTACCAGAAACGCTGCGAGCAGGTCTGTACTTCACTAGCAGGTGGACTGTTCACTCCAATGTTGACTTTTTGGACATACTGTCAGAAGTCCTAAGTGCTCAACTTTTCACAATTCTCTTTTTCAGAGAAAGAAAGAATACGAAGTCGAGATGAACCGGTTTCTTTGTGTAAGTTTGTTTTTCTACATGTATGTGTGTGTCTGTATATAGTTGAAGTTGGAAGTTTACATACACTGACACAGAACCCAAACCGGCTGCGCGTGTGTGCCATCGTGCATACATTTATTTTGTCCCCCCACATCAAACGTGATCACGAAACGCAGGTTAAAATATCAAAACAAACTCTGAACCAATTACATTAATGGGGACAAGTCGAAAAGCATTAAACATGTATGGCAATTTAGCTAGCTTGCACTTGCTAGCTAATTTGTCCCATTTAGCTAGCTTGTTGTTGCTAGCTAATTTGTCCTGGGATATAAACATTGAGTTGTTATTTTACCAGAAATGCACAAGGTCCTCTACTCTGACAATTAATCCACACATAAAACGGTCAACTGAATCGTTTCTAGTCATCTCTCCTCCTTCCAGGCTTTTTCATCTTTGAACTTATATGGTGATTGGCATCTAAACTTTCGTAGTATTACCACCACGACCGGCAACACAGTTCATCTTTCAATCACCCACGTGGGTATAACCAATGAGGAGAAGGCACGTGGGTACCTGCTTCTATAAGCCAGCAGCATACCACCCTGCATCCCAATGCTGGCTTGCTTCTGAAGCTAAGCAGGTTTGGTCCTGGTTGGTCCCTGGATGGGAGACCAGATGCTTCTGGAAGTGGTGTTGGAGGGCCAGTAGGAGGCACTCTTTCCTCTGGTCTAAAAAATATTTTAATGCCCCTGGGCAGTGTTTGGGGACACTGCTCTGTGTAGGGTGCCGTCTTTTGGATGGGATGTTAAACGGGTGTCCTAACTCTCTGAGGTCATTAAAGATCCCATGGCACTTATCGTAAGAGTAGGGGTGTTAACCCTGGTGTCCTGGCTAAATTCACAAGCTGTCCCTCATACCATCATGGTCACCTAAATTCCCAGCTTACAATTGGCTCATTTATCCCTCTCCTCTCCTGTAACTATTCCCCAGGTCGTTGCTGTAAATGAGAATGTGTTCTCAGTCAACTTACCTGGTAAAATAATAATAAAAAATTAAACGAGGAGATGGGAGACCTTGCAGTGCGATCTGCGTCAGAAATAGAAAGGACTTCTATTTTAGCCCTTGGCAACGCAGACGCTCGTGAGCAGTGTGGGTGCAAAAATTGAATAACATAGATTTCTACATTTATTTTGAAACGCTCGCGCACACGACGCTTGCGGTGTAGTCAGGGTTTTAGGAGTCATTAAAACTTGTTTTTCAACCACTCCACAAATTTCTTTTTAACAAACTATAGTTTTGGTAAGTCGGTTAGGAGATCTACTTTGTGCATGACACAAGTAATTTTTCCAACAATTGTTTACAGACAAATTATTTCACTTATAAATTCACTATCACAATTCCAGTGGTTCAGAAATGTTCATATACTAAGTTGACTGTGCCTTTTAAACAGCATGGAAAATTCCAGAAAATGATGTAATGGGTTTAGAAGCTTCTGATAGGCTTATTGACATCATTTGAGGCAATTGGAGGTGTGGCTGTATGTCAAGGCCTACCTTCAAACTCAGTGCCTCTTTGCTTGACACCATGGGAATATCAAAAGAAATCAGCCAAGACCTCAGAAAAAATGTGTAGACCACCACAAGTCTGGTTCATCCTTGGGAGCAATTTCCAAATATCTGAAGGTACCACGTTCATCTGTACAAACAATAGTATGTAAGTATAAACACCATAGGACCACGCATCAAACCGCTCACGAAGGAGACGCGTTCTGTCTCCTAGAGTTGAACGTACTTTGGTGCGAAAGTGCTAATCAATTCCAGAACAACAGCAAAGGACCTTGTGAAGATGCTGGAGGAAACGGTATAAATGTATCTATATCCACAGTAAAACGAGTCCTATATCGACATAACCTGAAAGGCCGCACAGCAAGGAAGAAGCCACTGCTCCAAGTCTGCCATAACAAAGCCAGACTACGGCTTGCAACTGCACATGGGGACAACGATCGTACTTTTTGGAGAAATATACTCTAGTCTGATGAAACAAAAATATAACTGTTTGGCCATAATGACCATCGTTATGTTTGGAAGAAACAGGGGGAGGCTTGCAAGCCAAAGAACACCATCCCAACCGTGAAGCACGGGGGTGGCAGCATGATGTTGTGGGGGTGCTTTGCTGCAGGAGGGACTGGTGCACTTCACAAAATAGATGGAATCATGAGAATGGAAAATTATGTGGATATATTGAAGCAACATCTCAAAGACATCAGTCAGGAAGTGAAAGCTTGGTCGCAAATGGGTCTTCCAAATCAACAATGATACCAAGCATACTTCCAAAGTTGTGGCAAAATGGCTTAAGGACAACAAAGTCAAGGTATTGGAGTGGCCATCACAAAGCCCTGACCTCAATCCTATAGACAGTTTGTGTGTGTAGAACTGAAATGTCGTGTGCGAGCAAGGAGGCCTACAAACCTGACTCAGTTACACCAGCTCTGTCAGGAGGCATGGGCCAAAATTCGCCCAACTTATTGTGGGAAGCTTATGGAAGACTATCCAAAACTTTTGACCCAAGTTAAATAATTTAAAGGCAATGCTACCAAATACTAATTGAGTGTATGTAAACTTCTGACCCACTGGGAATGTGATGAAAGAAATTAAAGCTGAAATAAATCATTCTCTCTACTATTATTCTGACATTTAAAAATGAAGTGTTGATCCTAACTGATCTAAAACAGGGAATTTTTACTGGGATTAAATGTCAGGAATTGTGAAAAACTAAGTTTAAATGTATTTGGCTAAGGTGTATGTAAACATCCAACTTCAACTGTTTCTAGTGAATGAGAGCAGAGGCAGTATGTATGTTATTTACTCAGTGTCTGTCTGCAGAGTATATCAGAGGAGGAGCAGCAGCGTGTGCTGGGGGAGCAGAAGATGATTGGCTTTAAGAAGGGCAGCGGGGGCAGCAAAAAGAAGAGCAGAGCAAAGGTAAGTCCCACAATGCGTCAGTATCACTCACCTCATCAGCTCCACATATTTCACAATAACAATCATAAGGAAGTATGAAATGGAGATGACTGTAATTTTATCAATCTCAGACAAAATAGATATTGACTGTAGTATGCATTATTTCACTGGTATTGTCACAGCCCTACTTTCTGCTTACAAGCATGGCAAGGATGAACATATTTTTATTTTTTTTACAAATTCAATTGGATCAAGGGGTGTGTGCTTCACTTTTCCTGTTGCGATAAAGTTGTATTGAATTGAAAAAAGCTCCCATCGCTTAAATTGCAGCCTAGCCCAGAAAAGCCCAAAAGGCCCATCTCGGCCATGTTCATCTTCTCTGAAGAGAAACGTCCCAAGCTGCAGCAAGAGCGACCAGACCTGTCTGACAGTGAGCTCACCAGGCTGCTGGCACGCATGTGGAACGAGCTCTCAGATAAGAAGAAGGTACACACCCCAGTTTAATACACACTACCATAGTGCAGCTGAGGGAGGGTTCTGAACAGTAAGATGCAGTATATAAATATCTATGGTATAGAATAAAATGCAGTACGATGCATGACCGCATCAATTATATGGCATCGGCTTGTGTCGATGAAAGGGGATTTCTGGTTTCAGCCTCTACCTGTGATTGTTAGCTAAATAACTGACGTTGTCTTCCCCCTGTAGGAGAAGTACAAGCGCCTTGAGACGGTCCTGAAGGCAGAGTCTGTGAAGAAGGGACAAGAGGAGCGCAGCCGGCTGCCAGACACCCCCAAGACTGCACAGGACATCTGGCAGCAGAGCGTCATAGGAGACTACCTGGCCAGGTTCAAGGTGGGTGACACAACTATGACCTTGGATCAGGACTGCCTTTTAAAGCATGTCAACTGCTTCTCCCCTTGTCCTGACTATCTACCTCATTCCTCCTGTGCTTTACAGAACGACCGGCCAAAAGCCCAGAAAGCCATGGAAGCCACTTGGAACACCATGGAGAAGAAGGAGAAGATCATGTGGATTAAGAAGGCAGCTGAGGACCAGAAACGATACGAGGTAAGTGGAATCCAATGTATCTGAAAGGCATAGGCCCCAGACATTTAAGTGTCCATTGAGACTTACTGGCACTCTTTTTGCTGACAGAGGGAGCTGAGTGAGATGCGCTCTCCTGCAACCATCATTGCCTCAGGGAAGAAGATGAAATTTGATGGTGAACCCAAGAAACCCCCTTCGTGAGTGTATTTCTGATGGAGTGCTTCTGTCTGTTTTTGATAACTATATTGATCTAGGATTTGTAAACGTACCTTTCAGGAATGGCTACCAGAAGTTCTCTCAGGAGATGCTGTCCAACGGAGAGCTGAACCACCTCCCTATGAAGGAACGCATGGGGGAGATCGGGGGCCGCTGGCAGAGGCAGCCCCAGAAGGAGAAGGACCGCTACAAAAAGATCGCTGAGGAGAAACAGAAGCTGTACAAAGTAGAGCTGGAGCGGTGGCTGGCGGTACGCCATCTTTGATTTGTTGCAGACACTAAGTGCATTGAACATCCTAGAAATTGTGTGCCTGTAATGACCTGACAAATTAAAATGTCCCTGCTTTCACAGAGCTTGTCCTCACAAGAAAGAAATGTGTACAAGGAGTACAACTCACAAGTAAGTCGTCCGTGCTATTCTATTATGCCTTAGAGTGAGTGTTACCACAAACTCTCCCTGTAGTTGCTGGCAAATTAACATGTAAACAAACTGAGTGTTAATCTTAATCTCCTATTGTCTTCCTCAGAAAAGAAAAACCCCAGTGAAACCAGGAGGCACTGCAGCCAAAGTTAAGGCCAAGGTAATCAAGAAGTCGGTAAGTCCCAGCTCTGTTCAGTTTATCATTACCACTCTACTTTTAATTTTACTACTCTGCTCTAAGTCAAACATCATTCATCTCTGACGATCAATCTTCCCCCAGGACACAGAGGATGATGATGATGATGATGAGGAGGAAGAGAAGGAGGCTGCCTCATCAGATAATGATTCTTCCAGTGCAGAGGACAGTGAGGAGGAAGATGATGATGATGATGATGATGTTAGTTTTCAGACTTGGGTGAAATTCATCATTGCTGTTGGAAATTATAATGGTGCCCTTGACTGACATGACATGAGGCTAATGTTCTTGTTGTGCGACACCTCTTCTTGTAGAATGAGGAAGACGACGATGATGATGATGAGGAGGCGGAGGATAAAGAGAACAAGTCAGAGGGGAGTAGCAGCAGTGACTCGAGCTCAGTGGAGACATCGGACTCTGATTCAGACTGAAACTGGTCCATGGTGACCCAAGAGAGACTGAGCAGCGCTGAGCCAAGAGTTCAGGGAGCGCTGCCACTGTGCCGGCCCTGCTCTCCTCACAACCCACCACCAGAGGCAGCCCCTGCCCCACCATGTCCATTTCTCACTCGCTTTCTCTCTTCTGTGTTTCTTCATTGGTGTTCTGTACAAGGAGGGTGAAGACCCTAACACCACCACATCATGCCCTTCATCTGTTATTCCTCCAACCCTGCCTTGACCTGCTCCCCTGCCCAGCCCACACAACGCTGGGTTCAGGTGGGGACATTTGGCTTCCTTTCTATATTCTGTGACTAATAGGTTTCTATTAGCTTTTTTGGGGGTGACTGTTGATTTTGGCCCCATCCTGTTTTGTCAGTGTCTGTCAGATGCTAGAGGCCACGATTGTGAAGGGGGGAGCGGGGAGTTGTGAACAGGCCTCCGAGAGCCAAAGAACCTATTTGTCTGTGGGGTTATTTTGGGGTGGGGGGTGCAGGGGACCAAATAATTGCACTCTTGAGAATGTTTCCTTTAGTCTTTTGTTCTTCAGCGCCTCTCAACTTTCGTCCTGCTCTCAATGTGTATGTTTTAATTATTAGGTTCTTAACGAGGTGGTATCTTCAGGAAAAATTAAGCCATTATGAATGTCTCTTGTTGTTGCTGGAAATTTAGAGGAGATGTATTCATCCACAGTTTTAGTTAGATTTTGATGCATTTAGTAAAATGGCTTTTGCTTGTCTTTGACAGGTGTTCAAGTTCAAAGGTGACTGACAGTCTATTTATTTATGCTACATAGAAATGCGTCCAAGCTTTTTTGGGGGACAATTTCAAGGGTCTTTGTGGAGCAAGTCCAAGACAATTCTGTTTGACTCATGTTGGTTCTCATGTTGATTTTTCAGTTTAGATTTGTTCATCCACTGGCCTGTTGAACAGAATAAATAATGAATGTTTCTTAGTGGCATCAAAGGAATATATCGTTTATCGATTAAGAGTTTTTGCTTGCCACTCTTACAGAGTAGTTATTTTTTCCCGGACTGCAGATAACAAACAGACTATGTTGTACAATTTAATATTGGTTTTGATTTCTTCCTTGAACCACTGTTTTACACTTCTATTTGATCTAAAGCTGATTTAATGAATTTGTTTTAATAATGTTGAGGGCTGTGGTCAGTTCCATTTGAAATCAGGGATAGATTGAAATGGATCCATTTAGTTATTTTAAATAAAATAAAATTGACCCCAACCCCGATATTCTTTTAGTCGAAGTATCCCATAAAATCTTTGCACTTCATGTAAGCCTGTCCCATACTTCCTGTGGTAAACTGTTCAGCCCCTTCATGTGTTTGTATGAGAGCGACTGCATTGGTGTGTGCTGTCTGCATCCTGCGTTTGACTGTGGCTTCGATTATCTACTCTTCTCCGTGTGTGTACTTCTCCACTGCCCAAGGATTAAAAAACATTTGCTTGGTGAGAGAATGGGCTAGACTGTGTTCCTAAAAATGTTTCTTACACCAGTCGCATGCTTTTAAATCCTTGAGGGGGCAGTGAACGAGTTTGCACTTAGGGGAGAAGGGTACAGAACCCGACTGCAATCTGTGAAGGATGTATGTGCCTGTGTGGTGTAGGAGGCACTTCTCATCCCATTACAACACAAACACCTTGATGAAGATTTTTGTTAATGCCCTTTTCTCAAAATGATTAAAGCTGAGTTGTGTGGTCCTGTTGGTTACCAGCACAAGGACAGATGTGTTAGACAACCCACTGGACAGGTTATGTCATAAGTTTAACTTGTTTCCAGGGCAGTACAATGGGTTAACAATGGCCCCAGTTTTAAATGGGACTGAATTAGTCCATTTCTAAATCTCATAATTGTTGATTAACACCAGCATGGTGGGCTATATATGATTTGGTGAAGGGAATGTGGGAAATGTTATGGAGGGTGGGATACTGGATTCGGGAAAGGGATTTGTGGGATGGTGTTGCCAATGGGGATACAACATACTGTTTGTATGGTATTTGTAAATATTGCTTTTTTTGTATTGTGTGGAATTACTTTGATTTGTAGTTTGATTTATTTGGCCAAGTCTTGTCAGTGGCTCCGTCGGAGGTGTGAGTCCATTGCTTGCAGGGGAAACGTTTTTGATTGTGTTTGTCCGTTTTAGTTACTATCTCTCCCCATGTTGGTTTCTTTGTATAAATGACTAAATGAGAACGGCTTTACAGATTTGTACTGCTGATCATTTGACACATTTTTGATGTTTTCTATAGCAGAGGGTGTTATGTCCCTGCTATTTAAGCATTTGGCAAATAAACTTGGTCTTTAATAAAGTATACATATTGCATTCATTTTTTTTACAAATGATTGTAGGTATTATATGATGGATGTTGAAGACAATTGCCTACTGAAAATGGATAATGGACCAACTCAAATAATATGTTCGAAATGCCGACCAAACAATAGTGTCCTAAATAAATGGATCAATTAGAATTGTCAGATACTTACAACTAGATATATAAATATACCCTAATCTGTGATTTGGTTGTTTCATGAGAACTAATCGATAAACGATAACCGTGATTATTTCACCTCTTCCCTTTCCGTCAATAACAGAAATGGCCACTCGCGAGAGGGGGCGGATCCAGAGAGCCGAGGTTTTTTCTATTTAATTATTGCATATCCAATTAAACATTAAATGTATGCACTTAAGTACAGTCACTTGATTTGATTAGAAGTTAATTTCCTTTCTCTGCCATTTTTTCCCCGACTTTAGGCCAAGTAAAACTGCACGGAGAACCTCGGTGATCGTTTAGTGAGGTCTGTTAGGGAGGAAAATGGCAGACTCTTTTTCCATTTTCTTATTTCCCTTTGACTGCTCTGCTGGATCACATTTAAATGACTAGCTAATAGCTACAACAACATGTATCATCCTAGCTAGATACAATGTAGCAAAATAATATATTGTCAATGTCCAGCTAAACTGTAACGGCTCAATCATAGATTGGTCGTTCATGGTGAGTGCGAGCTGACCAGTATGATATTCTCTGTAAAGAAATCATTGAAATAATTGTACGTACACGTATTAGTAAGATTATGTGCAATGAGCTGATTTGTTAGCTAGCTATGTTTTTGCTATCGGTAGCAGATATTAGGAAAATATTTGTTTTGCTAACTAGATAGCTCATTTGCTGTCTATCAGTTGTAACTGCGTTCTATCCTAGCTAATATCGAACGTTAGCGCAAGCTAACACGTAGTAGCCGTGTCTTAATGCTCACTCTAGTCTCTAGACAATACAACTGTTCTGGCTTTACTTAATTTTTTGTTCTGGTTCTGTCTTGTATTGTGTAGCCGCAACACCAAATTTACTAATTCAGTGAAATTTATTTGTTTATTTGTTTCAACAGCTAACCAAAACAATATCAGGCAGTCACCTCTGCCAACTATTAGCGAAGAAGAGGTCTCAACTGAGTGTCGGTGCTCCTTTGTAAGTGTTGATTCAGTCTCAGTCTGGGACTTTTGTTGGGTTTTGTCCAACAAATGGATAATCTCTTGTCTCATCACTTATTTTTTATTGTTTGAATGACTGAGGTATTTTAAATCACTAAATGTGTGCATTTCCTGTTTTCAGCTCTGTTGTCCCCCATAGCTGTGCCATGTAGAAGGCAGTGATTCGCCCTTCAAATTTTGCAAATGAAAATGGAGGATATGTCTCTGTCGGGCCTGGACAACACCAAGCTAGAGGTGAGTAGTGGACTACACTTGCTTTAAAACAGGAAGTTGCTCATGTAGTTTCCTTTCCTTTGTGACTTTATTTTTTTCTGCCCTCCACAGGCCTTGGCTCAGGACATCTACTCGGACCTGGTGGAGGACGCCTGTTTGGGCCTTTGTTTCGAGGTGCATCGTGCTGTCAAACAGGGCTACTTCTTCCTGGATGACACGGACCAAGAAAGCATGAAGGACTTTGGTTAGGACCAGAGTGCTTTCTCCTGGGTCTGGTTATCTGGTTCATCTCTCTGCCTTTAATTTGTTAGTTTATCTTTCATGTATGTTCTCGCCTTGCTCCGTAGAAATCGTTGACCAACCAGGAGTGGACATTTTCGGGCAAGTGTACAATCAGTGGAAAAACAAGGAGTGTGTGTGTCCCAACTGCAACCGGAGCATTGCTGCGTCCCGCTTTGCCCCTCATCTGGAGAAATGCTTGGGCATGGGGCGCAACAGCAGCCGCATCGCCAACCGCAGGTCAGCAAGGGGCACTGGACATGGACAGTGGACACTACACTACAATGTAACAAAGAAAACAAACCAATACATTCCTCAAGTGATTGGGCAATTCTGATAATTTTCTTGATATTGGTCTACAGAATAGCAAGCAGTAACAACATGAACAACAAATCAGAGAGCGATCAGGAAGACAATGATGATGTCAATGACAATGACTGGTCGTATGGCTCAGAAAAAAAAGGTGAGAATAAAACAAGTGTGAATCCCTGTCTGAATGTTTTTTTGTGACTTTAGCTGAACAAGCACATCTATGCTTGTCTTACACCCCTCTATTTTCCCTCTACAGCTAAGAAGAGAAAGTCAGATAAGGTATTTTTACATTCTTTGAAACAACATATACCTTTGGTAAGTTTCATTGCTGTGGAGATTCATGTTCTGTATGTTGTGTTTTTGTCCACATGTAATTGCAAGGGGGCCAATAGATACAAAATAACCTTAAGGATTTCTGGTATCCCTCTGTCCTTTCTGCTAGGGCCGGGATGATACCAGTATCGCATTACCCGTTAGTGTCGTGGCAAGGAAATCATTAAGTTGTTATCCAGTCACATGTATTTATTTTATAAGCTATAGTGCACATTTTACAAAAATCAACTTTTTAAAGGACCAAATAGTTTGCTCTGCTTTGTTTGAATTTTTCCCATGGATTTTTTTTTGCCATACTGGTATTGTCACAGCCCTACTTTCTGCTTACAAGCATGACAAGGATGAACATTTTAGATTTTTTTTACAAATTCAATTGGATCAAGTGTGCTTCACTTTTCCTGTTGCATGCTTCACTAGTTGTTTGTGATATGTTCATCTAGATTAGTGTGAATCTAAATTGACAGTTCTTCTCTTTTTGTGTATTATTTCCTTAGAATCCAAATTCACCCAGAAGATCAAAATCTGTAAAGCATAAAAATGGTGAGTATAACATTACCTCTTAGAACCCATGTAAGATGCAGGTTAAGTGACAAACTATAAGCTGTGTGTCGTTTACATTTCCCATCTGGAATGTAAATATTTTCCAATTGAAACACATGATTAGAATGGCATTTTTCTTTTTTTAGTCTTAGTGGCAATCGGCAGTTAAAACAATAACAAGGCATCGTCGCCGCCCCTTATTCTGTAAAAAGCTGAGGGATTGTGCTAGAAATGTTTTACTACTCAAATTAAGAAAGAGCTATGGATGCAAGGACTGACCATTGTGATATCTAGTTTTGAGGCTGTATAGTGTTTTGTTAACAAACATTGGAGTACAACAACAAGTTCTGATGGGGTATAACAGTTTCAGTTATATTCTTCAAGAATCAATGGGTACATATCATTACTTTATAAATCCTAAAATGGATGTAGCAACTGCAGATTGCCCCATTTTTTTTTAATTGTCATTTGTCAATATCATTTCTCAATCAGCATTTATTTTACTGAAATTCACACTGATATTCATACTTAATTGCATACATTATTGTTTATATAATGCATTCTGATATACAGAATATTATACAGTGCATTGCGAAAGTATTCGGCCCCCTTGAACTTTGCGACCTTTTGCCACATTTCAGGCTTCAAACATAAAGATATAAAACTGTATTTTTTTGTGAAGAATCAACAACAAGTGGGACACAATCATGAAGTGGAACGACATTTATTGGATATTTCAAACTTTTTTAACAAATCAAAAACTGAAAAATTGGGCGTGCAAAATTATTCAGCCCCCTTAAGTTAATACTTTGTAGCGCCACCTTTTGCTGCGATTACAGCTGTAAGTCGCTTGGGGTATGTCTCTATCAGTTTTGCACATCGAGAGACTGACATTTTTTTCCCATTCCTCCTTGCAAAACAGCTCGAGCTCAGTGAGGTTGGATGGAGAGCATTTGTGAACAGCAGTTTTCAGTTCTTTCCACAGATTCTCGATTGGATTCAGGTCTGGACTTTGACTTGGCCATTCTAACACCTGGATATGTTTATTTTTGAACCATTCCATTGTAGATTTTGCTTTATGTTTTGGATCATTGTCTTGTTGGAAGACAAATCTCCGTCCCAGTCTCAGGTCTTTTGCAGACTCCATCAGGTTTTCTTCCAGAATGGTCCTGTATTTGGCTCCATCCATCTTCCCATCAATTTTAACCATCTTCCCTGTCCCTGCTGAAGAAAAGCAGGCCCAAACCATGATGCTGCCACCACCATGTTTGACAGTGGGGATGGTGTGTTCAGCTGTGTTGCTTTTACGCCAAACATAACGTTTTGCATTGTTGCCAAAAAGTTCAATTTTGGTTTCATCTGACCAGAGCACCTTCTTCCACATGTTTGGTGTGTCTCCCAGGTGGCTTGTGGCAAACTTTAAACTACACTTTTTATGGATATCTTTAAGAAATGGCTTTCTTCTTGCCACTCTTCCATAAAGGCCAGATTTGTGCAATATACGACTGATTGTTGTCCTATGGACAGAGTCTCCCACCTCAGCTGTAGATCTCTGCAGTTCATCCAGAGTGATCATGGGCCTCTTGGCTGCATCTCTGATCAGTCTTCTCCTTGAGGGACGGCCAGGTCTTGGTAGATTTGCAGTGGTCTGATACTCCTTCCATTTCAATATTATCGCTTGCACAGTGCTCCTTGGGATGTTTAAAACTTTGGAAATCTTTTTGTATCCAAATCCGGCTTTAAACTTCTTCACAACAGTATCTCGGACCTGCCTGGTGTGTTCCTTGTTCTTCATGATGCTCTCTGCGCTTTTAACGGACCTCTGAGACTATCACAGTGCAGATGCATTTATACAGAGACTTGATTACACACAGGTGGATTGTAATTTATCATCATTAGTCATTTAGGTCAACATTGGATCATTCAGAGATCCTCACTGAACTTCTGGAGAGAGTTTGCTGCACTGAAAGTAAAGGGGCTGAATAATTTTGCACGCCCAATTTTTCAGTTTTTGATTTGTTAAAAAAGTTTGAAATATCCAATAAATGTCGTTCCACTTCATGATTGTGTCCCACTTGTTGTTGATTCTTCACAAAAAAATACAGTTTTATATCTTCATGTTTGAAGCCTGAAATGTGGCAAAAGGTCGCAAAGTTCAAGGGGGCCGAATACTTTCGCAAGGCACTGTATGTGTGGTCTCATGGTATTTTGTTTGTCGGAGTTGTAGTAATGCTCTAGAGTCCAGACTCTCTGTAGCCTTGAAATGGAAGTGTGTAGTCGAACAAAGAGCCCACTCCTGAACACACCCAATTTATGGCCCTACTTTGTGTGTGTTTGTGTGCGTGAAAGTTTTAGAGTAGTTGGTTGAATGGTTGGGGATGTTTTACACTCTGCTCGTTTCAGCATTGCTGGAGCCAAAGCTTTGTTGCAGATCAGGAAGCTCCATGCGTGCTGTTGAGAGATGATGCATTTCCTCGGTGATCAGAAGGGGCTGGTTACTGCCAGGCCAGGTCTATAATGCCCTCCCCCGCTTCAATGTAGGGTCAAAGGTCAACCCGAGAAGAATCTGGGAAAGACCCCTGCCGTTTTAGGGACAGTATATCAGGAAAAGAGTGCCTGGAGTTTGAACTTTCATTCCTAAGGAAATGAACCTTAGCAGAGACCCAGGGTGTCTCCAAAATCCTCTATTGAGAATGTTAATGTGGCCTTCTGGATTCTTCACGATAGATGGCCATTGAAGGAGTCTGCTGCTTAAATCCAGGTCAAATGCACAATGTTGGCAGAATACAGACGTAGTGCAGTATGAAAAGGATCACAATGTTAGCAGAATACAGACGTAGTGCAGTATGAAAAGGATCACAATGTTAGCAGAATACAGACGTAGTGCAGTATGAAAAGGATCACAATGTTAGCAGAATACAGACGTAGTGCAGTATGAAAATGATCGCAATGATGGCAGAATACAGATGTAGTGCAGTATGAAAAGGATCACAATGTTAGCAGAATACAGACGTAGTGCAGTATGAAAATGATCGCAATGATGGCAGAATACAGACGTAGTGCAGTATGAAAAGGATCACAATGTTAGCAGAATACAGACGTAGTGCAGTATGAAAAGGATCACAATGTTAGCAGAATGCAGACGTAGTGCAGTATGAAAAGGATCACAATGTTAGCAGAATACAGACGTAGTGCAGTATGAAAAGGATCACAATGTTAGCAGAATACAGACGTAGTGCAGTATGAAAAGGATCACAATGTTGGCAGAATACAGACGTAGTGCAGTATGAAAAGGATCACAATGATGGCAGAATACAGACGTAGTGCAGTATGAAAAGGATCACAATGTTAGCAGAATACAGACGTAGTGCAGTATGAAAAGGATCACAATGTTAGCAGAATACAGACGTAGTGCAGTATGAAAAGGATCACAATGTTGGCAGAATACAGACGTAGTGCAGTATGAAAAGGATCACAATGTTAGCAGAATACAGACGTAGTGCAGTATGAAAAGGATCGCAATGTTAGCAGAATACAGACGTAGTGCAGTATGAAAAGGATCACAATGTTAGCAGAATACAGACGTAGTGCAGTATGAAAAGGATCACAATGTTAGCAGAATACAGACGTAGTGCAGTATGAAAAGGATCACAATGTTAGCAGAATACAGACGTAGTGCAGTATGAAAAGGATCACAATGTTGGCAGAATACAGACGTAGTGCAGTATGAAAAGGATCACAATGTTAGCAGAATACAGACGTAGTGCAGTATGAAAAGGATCACAATGTTGGCAGAATACAGACGTAGTACAGTATGAAAAGGATCAGAAGCAGCATTGAAGATGAGGATAAGCAATTAAGATACAAAGCAAAGGCCGACTTCGTGCTCCACAGTCTCCTGTTTGCTTGATGATTTTAATTTGACATGGATCATGGTGCAAAGTTAATGAGCTGAGAATGACTTACAGGAAGCTGACAATTGTGTGCAATAAATCACAGTTCAGCCACCAGTTTTCAGTTCTTTGTATGTAATATATCAATTTATTTTCTGTATTGTGTTATATATTGTTTAACTCGTTCAACACTTGAGTGAAAAAATCATGTCAGATGATAGACTACAGTCATGTCTACAGTCATGTCTCTAAAGCAGACCAGCTGTTTATCTCTTAGTTTCTCAGGTGACTCAACAAGTCCTCTTGTGCATTATCCTATCCATTATCCACTTGACATATTCATGCTTTTGTTTGCATTTGTTTTTGTTGTTTGTATCATGTCTTCATTGATTCTTGATTTCCTGATTGTCCCTGTTTCTTTAAATGGAGCTGAAATGAAACGGTGCTGCTATCTTCTATGGAGCGTCAAGGATGTTCCTATGTAATAAATGACCTGAACTCAATCCACACCAGTTTGATCGACCTGTCATTTGTGGTTTTGGCCCTTAAAGTGCTGCTCAATTTCAATCACAGATTGATTAAACCATTCAAATATATTTTGCCTTATGCTTGCTATTGCAGCACGTACATAATAATCAATTATGTTCTCTTACCTCACTGGTCAATAGCTAGAGAGACCTTTCCTTCAACCCCTCATAAACTGTACATTTTACATATGTTTTCTCAGACATAGGAATCAATGTGACATGTAATATTGTGGATATTGCACTAAATGTAATCACTGCTTTATTTCATGGTTGGTGGTGGTTGTGTGCATCATCTGTGTCCTTGGGAGTCTGGCAATTAGACTGATAGATCATATGCTGTTCTCTTTTTCAGGGGAGCTTAGTAATAGTGTCAATGCAGATCCATACAAGGTAACCAGAATCCATTTTTCTGATGGTTCACACCTACATATCTATTAGTGTGTTGATGTCTGTTATCGTTCTCTCTCCCTCACTGCAGTACAACTATAACACTGGCATCAATTACGAAACTTTAGGCCCTGACGAACTGAGGTCTCTGTTGACAACAGTGAGTCATTTTAATTGATCCATTCTACCATCCATCCACAAGTCTAACTGTATTGGATCATATCTAAAATCTCAAGACATTTATCAGCAGTGTGTATGACTGGCTTGTCTCTAACTACACTGCCCCCTGTCTGCAGCAATGTGGAGTGATCTCAGAGCACACCAAGAAGATGTGCACCAGGTAGGGATTACTCTGCACGCAAACACAGCACATGCACCTCTAATAGTTTTGTCATTTCCACCTAATGTCCTATCAGCTACACGGAGTGCACACACAAACCTTTATCACACAAACTCATTAATACTTTTTGTATCTCAAGCGCTGGCACTAGATGTTAGCTTGAGTCAAAGTTGCTGATTATGATCATGATGAGCCATTCAGGGTTGCACTGGTTCAGACAGACATCTTCCTGGAAGTTTGATGTCAATGTCTGTACATCCTGTGTCCATTCCTCAGCCTGCCCCTTAGTATGGACCTTACCAGGTTCTCAGAGGTGTTTGTTAAACTAGCTAGTCAAGAAGGTCTTCCGTGACTTGAATGACGTGTGTTCCGGACAAGTGGTAAACCTGTGGCCCAACTCCATTATGGAGGCTGCCAACAGACACTTATGGTTACTGTTCTGCATGTTGTTTCTGTGAGACCTTTAACATGATCAGTTTCATTGGTGTGTTGTGATCATGTGTAGTTGGGACTGATTTTTGGGGTACACAAGTGGCAACTCTATATGATTCTCAATTATTTTCCATTTCCTTTATAACATACAGTATTTATTAGATGATTGGGGTCAGTTATTGACTAATTTCCTTCTTTAAAAAAAAAAATGTATACTGAACAAAAATATAAACTAAACATCTAAAGTGTTGGCCCCATTTTTCATGAGCTGAAATAAAAGATCCTAGAAATGTTCCATACGCACAAAAAGCTTGTGTGTATTAATGTGTTTACATCCCTGTTAGTGGGCATTTCTCCTTTGCCAAGATAATCCATCCACCTGACAGGTGCGGCATATCAAGAAGCGGATTAAACATAATGACCATTACACGGTGCACCTTGTGCTGGGGACAATAAAAGATTAGTCACACAACACAATTCCACAGATGTCTCTAGTTTTGAGGGAGCGTGCAATTGCCAGAGAATTTAATGGTTATTTCTCTACAATAAGCTACCTCCCAACGTAATTTTAGAGAATTTGGCAGTACATCCAATCGGCTTCACAACCGCAGACAACGTGTAACCACGTCAGCCCAGGACCTCCACATCCTGCTTCTTCACTTGCGGGGTAATTTGAGGAGTGGGAGGGGGGGTAGTGAAAAGTATTTCTGTCTGTAATAAAGCCCTTTTGTGGAGATAAAACTCATTCTGGCTCCCCAGTGGGTGGACCTACAGTAATGCCACCCATGGCTGCGCCCCTGCCCAGTCATGTGAAATCCATAGATTAGGGCCTGATTTCCTTCTATGAACTGTAACTTGGTAAAACCGTTGAAGTTGTTGCATGTTGCGTTTATATTTTTGTTCAGTATAATACCAAATCGTGTAAAATTAGTGAAACAATTAATATTTGATTGGACAGATATTTTCCAATTGGACTATGTAAGACCCTGATTGGACACTGCCTGCCATACGTGGTGAGAGACGAACTGGACACTGTCAGTGAGCAAACGTTAATCTCTAACCTCCAAACTCTCATGACACCTGACCCATCATCTGATTGGTCACTGGCAGTGTCTGTTTCTGTCTCTCTCCCACTCTTGTCTCTGCCGTGGCCCTGGGTAGGCGGGGCCACTGTGCATTGTGGGCAGGTGTTTCTCAGGTGTTTGTAATGCCACGTTGTGTCCCTGCCAGGTCCCAGCGGTGCCCCCAGCACACGGACGAACAGAGGAGGGCCGTCAGGGTGTTCCTCCTGGGGCCGTCCGCGTGAGTGTGCCACTCCCCTGCCCCTCAGGCCTCCATTGGTTCTGACTGGTTTATTCCTAGAACTGATATATTCAATCTTGACTGGTGCCTGTGGTGTCCCTAAATGTACAGGTGTTTGCTTGAGGAGTTGTATTGAATGACTATGTATTTATTGTGGATGTTTTGTGCCAGTTGTTAGATGGACAGGCCTTATCATTGAGGGTGGACTATGTTAGTTAGCTACTGTATGAGCACTCATGGGGCCAACTGTATGGCCTGGATGTGTACTACAGTAGGTGTGCTGTATGGCAGATTGAATGGCTCCACCATGTGTTGCTGTCTGTGGCTGGTCTGATCTGAGCGGCTGTTGTCTCTGTCAGGTCGTCTCTGCCCGATGCAGACACGATGGTGGAGAGTGACTGCTACGACGCCTCAGACGGACAGGTTCTCATGAGTCGCCTACAGTGGGATGGATCCTCAGACATCTCCCCCTCCGATTCAGCCTCCTCCAAAGCCAGTAAGAGAACCGAATTCAGGTCCACATTCTGTACGTTCATACAGTGGAAGTCGGTCTCATCTCATCCCCTGCTCTCGATCTCTCTACCAGGCACCAACAACTCAGATTCTAAGAAGCCCAAGAAGAAGAAGAAGACGTCTCTTGGCCTAAACAGCACAGGAGGAGGGGGCGGCAGTGGGAGTGGAGGGGGCAGTAGCTCCCAGAGTAGTCTAGTAGGCCAATCCAACAGAAAGAAGAAGCCCAAGCTTCCTGTTCCCCCTGCCCCCAGTATCTATGACAACCTAAACTAGGGTAGTCCCAGTCTGCCCCCACCCCCCCCTCTCAGAGGCAAAGATGATAACCCATTAACTCACATCCACTCACTCACACATTAATATCAGCTCTGATTATCCCAGGGGTTGTAACTTCTCTTTTTTCATAACTGGACACAGCACCCCTTCATTTGAACGCCATTCTTATTTGTTTGTTGTTGAAGACAATATTTTGCAATTCCAGTTATAAAGAAACATGGATTGTTCACTTTATGTTTTTGTTAATCAGTGATTTAGGCTTCAGACATGGACCAATCACACTCCGCTTTTTTGCACTCTGATCTGTTTTCTCCTGAAAACAAAACATTGCTTTCTTTTTTGACTCTGTCTCTGTTTAGGAGGGGACTTGTGGACGAATTGCATCACCTTACGACTACAGCGTTGTTATTGTGGTGGAGGATGTCAGTGCCATCTTGTTGTTTCACCAGTATTGGGGTACTTGATGGTGGCTTTATCCGTACTAGCATTGTATTGCACAGTGGTGTATGTGTGTATGAATGTTTGTTGTGTAAAGTTGACTGTTTTCCATGTTGTGGGTGTGTGTGCGTGATTTAAGTTGTTTTCAGATTACTATGCATATCTGAATGTGCCATTGTGGTAGAGTCAGTATATGTGTTATTTTGTAGATTTAACTTGTTTGGTTTACATTGACTGTGTCAAGTGAGAATGTGTATTTAATGTCTGCACTCAGTAAATTGTAAATGCAGATGTTGACGTGTTTTTATATACCGATACATGTGGTATGATGACCTATGTAAAAGAATCATGATTTAATTGGATACTGTTTACATACACGGTAACCTCTCTACCATACACAGCTTCATGCTTAACAGTGCTTCTTCCCTGTCTATCTTTACTGTTTCATACTCAGTCTGAAGTTGCTCTAACCTGCTTCTGCTGCAAATCACAATATCACTCTATACAAGTTGTAGATCTCGCATTGCTTTCTGTTGAATAATGCTAAAGTATAGTGGAGTCAACCTGCTTTTCCCCCCAATAATACTCTAGGTCAATCTGCATCACTTGACTTGCTTTAAAAGTCTGTCTCTGCTTATGTGCAGTGTCTATGCGCTTGTAGGAATTCAAATCCGCCGCCTGCAACAGAAGTGCCATGGCTGTTGCATGGGATATTTCAGACTGTTATTCTTGCCATTTTCAGTTTTACTCTAGCTAACGAGTTAAGTTCGATATATGTTGTTATTCATTCCTGTTTGAGGGGCCCACCAGACTATACTTGCTAGGGAGAATCTTATATACCCTGAGCTTTCATTTAGAACAATCAGCCAGTGATTAAGTATGACATCACTTTAATGTGCACTAAAAGAATCAACCTTCACGTGAAAAAACACCTATTTTGGTTATGGCTCATTTCATTTGTCCCTCTTTGCTGACAGGGTAAAGAATGGCCTGTATTACTAATGCTGTGTAACTGTTTATTTGTGTGTATCAGTGTGTCTCTGAACAATATGAGTGTGGACAAATGACGCAATAGAAAGTGTCTTCACAAAACAAAAACAACTTTTTTCATGCACGTGTGTGTGCATGTGCAAATATGTCAATTGTATATTGTGACGCACAGCTAGGTTTTCTTTATATCTCAGTTTCCCAAGTGTACAGAGGTTTCTTTGTCTGAGTAAAATTAAGTGTCATTCAGATTTCTTGCGTTCTGTCATTTTGTCCAATATCAGACATACTCCCTCTTTACACAGGGACTGATTGGTTTGAATGTCTTTAAATCTGAAGCCAGAGGAAAACAATCAAACTTAAGGGATAAAGAGATTTTCCCTCATCTGTGTTAAATTCCCCAACAGAAGTCCTGATGTGTCCGATGTGGTTTCATCCCATTCATTCTATGTACAGTAAATACATATTTACAGTATTTTCTAAACCAAACATGTTGCTTATTTTCATGCATTAACTTATATGGTTTAAAATAACTAAAGATATTAGCGTAGAGAAATTCAAGCAACAAAAATCCTTACAAATGGTTTTGCCTTGCAATAAGGCAGTCGTTACAGTCCACAATAACAAAGGTGAAAGCTCATTTCCAAAGAACTGGAAAGAAAGTAGAAATATAACCACCACTCCATACATAGCGAGTGGTTTCAAAGTTGCTCTAGAGTCAAGTCTTTAGTTGTATAATCTTCATTTTGTTTCTGTTGCAAATGAGGAAATGAATTGCTCGTTCAAACACGTACTACAAAAAGAAAACATTTCTGGAACGTTAACATGTATATAATGAAAAGAGTATGTGGCCATAATGTGAAGAGATGCATTATCCTAGGTCTAGATTCAATCAGATCAAGTGTTAACCGGCGATAGCCGACACGCGCATAGCTGATTTCTGGCGGTGCACCTGCGTTGGAGCTGTCAAATCTGTGAGTGGCTGCTCTTTATCATTATCACGAAGCCACACCTGTCCTACTTGCATTAGAAGTTCAGAACGAGAACGTGTAGGCTAGATAGAAATGACGCTCAAATTGAAAATAATTCAAATAAAGATTTCTAATCAGCCACATCGAGGTGTAGATTACATCTCACATTCCATTGTTCGAACTTGTAAACAAGGCTCCGTGGTATTTACTTAAAGCAGAGCACGGTTTCGACTGCTACAGTTTTGCAGTTTAACTGACGCTCAGCCCAGAAGGACAATTTCCATACACGGCCACATAGATAAGTCAGATTTCAAAATTCATAATAAGACACTTAGGTCATCACCTTTGTGCACAAATCATCCATTGAATTATTCAAATATTTGTAGCTGATGCCAACATTTTATATTCATCAGTCTGCCATGTTTTTGGATGATGTCTGCGCTGCTCCCTGTGCACACTGAGTGCTAGTGTGCATGTGATGTTGATCTGTATAAACTGGATTCAACCCGGATATAGACGGACATGAATTGGCGTATGCGAACGTGAGTAGATAACCTTGAAAACATAAGGCGGACATCTTGGGTGCAGTCTCCAGTTCTTATACTTCAGTGGATTTGACAGCACTAACACAGTTCCACCTCCCACACAATTTCTATACTGATGTGGGCTTAAGCGGATCTGATTGAATAGAGACCCTAATTTCTGAGAGCAACCTAACACAGAACAGGCTATGTGAAGCCAAACTGACCAGAAGATGTTGCTGACACAGTGGACCAAGCAGCCTGTGGTCCTGGGTGTGATGCTGATGGTTCTGCCCTATAAAGGACCAACAGGAGCTGGACCCACTCAATGTTTTTCTGAGAAACAAAATTACCACTCAGTATTATCTCTGCTTCATACTAACAAACACACATTCCAGATAACTTAAATCTCTGCACATACAATCAATCTCATATTATGCTATTTGCTGGTGCATGCACAAACACAGGCACACCCACTCTTAGGATTCCAGTTGAGCTCTATGGTGTCTGAGGCAGAGGCCCCCTGACTCCATTCTCCTGACACAGTTGTTTTTCCCTCTCATTCTCCTGCCCAGATGAGGGCCCTTCCATTCTGCCTCCTCTCCTGCTCACCGGCTGTGCATTCCAAAGATGAGGAAGCTGAAGAACACAGTGACTCCCACCAGGGAGATGGTAGCAGGGGCGGTGAAGAACTGACGGTAGTTGATGCGGAAGTACCAGACCACGGCTAACATCACCACAAACACAGGCACCACCAGGCTGCTGGTGCTCAGAGCCAGGCCTGCAGCCCTGATTCCCCCACTAGCCCCAGAGCGAGCTGCCTCCTCTGGGCTGGCCTCCCGCAGCACCTGGGACACGTGGCAGTGGATCACACTGTTGTGAGAGATGTTGAGGGAGAGCAGAGTCCGTTTGGGATCCTGAAGCAGCTGGCCCTGGTAGATCAACTTGATCTGACGCTCCCGCCCTGAGAAGTGCTTACTAGAGGGGAGAAAGAAATGTCTCTGTAAGACTGTATGGAGAGATATGCATGTTCAATAAATCAAAAAAAGGTTAAACACAGAAAATACATAATGAGAGCTGCCATATCATAATAACCTCTTCAGTAGACCCACTGTATCCTGGGGACTCAGGACTGCCACCTCTTCTGTGTCATTCAGGAACTTCAAACGAACCGTGATGCTGGTGCAGGAGACCACTGGGCTCAGCTTCTGAACCTTGTCTTCTTCCTCATAGTCCTTCTCTTCCTCATCATCTTCATCATCATCATCATCAGGCTGGTATGTCTGAGGTTTCTTCCCCTGGATATTCAACAGCAGGTCAACTCCAGCCCCTGCAGTCCCCTCTCCTGTTATCTCACCATCTTCCCTCTCAGACCCAGGCTCCCCCTCCTCTGGCTTGTTCTCCTGGGAGGGTGGAGGTGTTTGCTGCTCTGGTGTGTCTGCACTGGGTGGCCCTCCACTGTAACTGTCATGGCCCCCCAGCCCGATTAGAGAGGCGTGGGCCCCGACTGTAAGGATGGTGCTCAGGATGTGGTCTCCCCGATCTGCCACTTGCGTGGAGAGCCAAGCCAGGACCAGGGCCAAGACCAGGAGTAACACACTGCTTACTGCAGCCACCTCGTCTCCCATCCCGTCCATTGTCAGTGCACACACTGCCATCTCTGTCCTTAGTGTCTGTTGAAAAGTAAAAGAGAAGTGAAAGAAGTGCATAGATACATATGAGTAGAAAGCCTATGAGCAGAGACCTGTATTACAACTGTCAGGGACAAAGACCTGTATTACAACTGTCAGGGACAGAGACCTGTATTACAACTGTCAGGGACAAAGACCTGTATTACAACTGTCAGGGACAGAGACCTGTATTACAACTGTCAGGGACAGAGCCCTGTGTTACAACTGTCAGGGACAGAGCCCTGTGTTACAACTGTCAGGGACAAAGACCTGTATTACAACTGTCAGGGACAAAGACCTGTATTACAACTGTCAGTGACAAAGACCTGTATTACAACTGTCAGGGACAGAGACCTGTATTACAACTGTCAGGGACAAAGACCTGTATTACAACTGCCAGGGACAGAGACCTGTATTACAACTGTCAGGGACAGAGACCTGTATTACAACTGCCAGGGACAGAGACCTGTATTACAACTGCCAGGGACAGAGACCTGTATTACAATTGTCAGGGACAGAGACCTGTATTACAACTGTCAGGGACAGAGCCCTGTATTACAACTGTCAGGGACAGAGCCCTGTGTTACAACTGTCAGGGACAGAGCCCTGTGTTACAACTGTCAGGGACAGAGCCCTGTGTTACAACTGTCAGGGACAGAGCCCTGTATTACAACTGTCAGGGACAGAGCCCTGTATTACAACTGTCAGGGACAGAGACCTGTATTACAACTGTCAGGGACAGAGACCTGTATTACAACTGCCAGGGACAAAGACCTGTATTACAACTGTCAGGGACAGAGACCTGTATTACAACTGTCAGGGACAAAGACCTGTATTACAACTGCCAGGGACAGAGACCTGTATTACAACTGTCAGGGACAGAGACCTGTATTACAACTGCCAGGGACAGAGACCTGTATTACAACTGTCAGGGACAGAGCCCTGTATTACAACTGTCAGGGACAGAGCCCTGTATTACAACTGTCAGGGACAGAGACCTGTATTACAACTGTCAGGGACAGAGATTAAGTGCTACTTCAAAGCAACCGTCTATAGTTTCTTAAGTGATGGCCTGGCAATATTGTCACAAAAGTTAGCTAACAAACCATCTAACTAATGTCAACCCAGTTAAAACGTCACTAATGTGTTTACTACTACATTTTGCATCCGTTGGAGAACTGGCTAGATACAGAGTAATTCTTTTTTTCAATGTTTATGCTAACGTTAGAAGACATATTGGTAGGTTACTAGCTAGGTATTAGGTAAGCTAGCTAGCTAGTAATAGCAACAAGGACAACCTTCGTTTGCTAACTTTCACTACATTGTCAAAATGCTTTCTATAGATGTTCTTATTAAATGCACACACTAGTTATATACGCATTTGAATATAAGAGGTGCGCTTACCTGCTATGTAGTCAAATCATGTTTGACGAAATGCTACCATGCTAATTTAGCCACAGCCCCGATAATAAAACTGGAGTAGAGGGCCACATAAACACAGATGACGTTACGCCACCAGCACGTAGGTCGGTTAGTGCTCTCTGTGATCCTTGGGACGTCCAACTCTTGTGTAGCTGGTACGCAAACGGGCACAAGCAAGGAAACAAATAACGGTATAATTCTAAAATATTAAAAAGTGACTTCCTCTCCTCGCATCCTTTATGTGCTGAAAATAGAGTACAGATGAAAGAAATAGTGTACCTGTGGTGGTTGCTTTCACCGGTGCAGGGTAGCCTAGTGGTTAGAGCGGTGGAAGGTTGAAAGTTCAAACCGCAAGTTCAAACCCCCGAGCTGACAAGGTACAAATCTGTCGTTCTGCCCCTGAACAGGCAGTTAACCCACTGTTCCAAGGCCGTCATTGAAAATAAGAATTTGTTCTTAACTGACTTGCCTAGTTAAATAAAGGTAAAATAAAAGATGAAGTAGTTGAGTCATTCAGTTGTTGTTAATACATTCTGAGATGTCTTTTCATTCCTACCAATCGTCCATACAAATGCAATTCATACAAGAACATAAATTAGTTCAGAAAAATAGTATCACATTTTCAAAGGCAAAATAGAAAGTTCATTTATTAATAAATTAATACAGAAAACACAATTTATTGCAACCATTCTTTTAGTTATTGTAAATGCAAATCATTCTCTCTCTTGGCTTCTGTCCCATGTGTTCCACTTTATTCACCGGATCTCCCCGTCATTCCGAAGTAGTAGATACTCCATCAGAGAGCTGGGGATGTCCAATCTACTGATAGCTGCGTCGATACCTTTTCCTAAGTGGCGGCGCAGAGCACAGCGGCACAGGTGCTGCAGGGAGCGGGGCTGGCTCGTCATCTGCCTCACAGAGTCAAAGAAACCCTGGTGCGTCTGGGGACAGAGAGATGGTGAGGGAAATGGAAGAAGGACATTAGATGGTTCAGGCAGTGAAGGAGAGAGCTGAAAATGGAGGAAAGGACAAACCTCATGCATCTCAAGAGGGATAGACTGCATCCATTCCTCACAGGAAGGGACAACAGCATAGCAGTTCAGCATTACCTCCAGGGTGGCAGGGGAGAGGAGGCAGAGCTTCAGCATCTATATGGAGGAAATCTGTGGGTTATTATTATTATCATGCCCTCCAAAATGTATTGTCTACGTAGAATTGCAGGGAATTAACTTTAAAACATTTTCATAGCGCCCCCCAAATGAAATAAAATCAAGCTTTTGCTGGTGCACATATTTCATCCCAATAAAATATAATTAAATGGGCCCAAATGCAGCCTCCAACTGGCATTTTTACACCCAGCTTGGCCCAACACACTTTTCCAATTGCCCACCCTGACATACCAAGCTTTTACCGGCCTTGGCCCCGTGATTTAGGAGGGAGCGTGCTACAGCCTCCGGATGCTGGTCTGGATAGTCCTCCACCACCTGCAGACAGGAGAAGGAGAAGAAGTCTGTCTTATCTACCACTCACTGACTATGAAAATTGTAAATATTATTAAATAACCTTATGTCCAAATGGATCTTACACTTTGACCACATAACTCTCTGTAGCTCCCTCTGCCTCCCCATATGGCCCACCCTTAACCCCACCTGTAACAGACAGTCCATGGGTGTGTATCCTGCACAGTTCTGCACGTCTGCTTTGGCTCCGTGTTGTAGTAACATTTCTGCAATGCGTGGGCTGCAGTTACTACAGGCGTTGTGTAGAGGTGTGTGGTGTTTCCTGCCTGCAGTGCAGGGGTCAGCCCCAGCTCCCAGCAGCATCTGGACCACGCGGAGGTACCGGCCAGCCTCGGCAGGCCTCTCAGCCCCACCACAGGCGGCATTCAGGGGAGTCTCCCCCTCACGGTTCCTGGCTGACACGTCAGCTCCATGGGACAGAAAGAGCTTCACATGCTCCTCCAGACCCCGACGAGCCACCACATGGAGGGGCGTTAGCTTTGTTTCACTGGTCAACACATTGACCTCTGCCCCACCCGTCACCAGCAGCTCAGCACACCTGAAGAGAGTAGAGACACAACCTTATGATCTTATCATTCATTGGCACCCACATCAACAGACCCACCTGCCATATAACTTTTGAAACATTCCTCTATCTATAAATAATAGAAATTATCACCAGGCATAGTGTCAGTATGGCTAAGAGCGCTGTCACTCACTGAAATGTCTGGGCTGTGCTGCAGAGGTGAAGGGGTGCACTGCCGTCTTCTGCCAGCAGGTCAGGGTCTGCTCCGTGGGCTAGCAGCAGCTGGACACAGCTGTCATGGCCACCTATACAGGCATCATGCAGGGCTGTGCTGCCACCAGGGTCAGCATCCACCTCTGCCCCTCGAAACAGCAGCTCCTCCACACAGCCTGAGTGTCCCTTGCTGGCTGCCAGACGCAATGCAGATGTCTGCTTGATCTTGGAGCTCATGGTCCACATCCCTGCCAGAGGGACAGAGAGTATGTACATTATTTACCTAGCAGATGCTCATAGCCAGAGAGGCTTAAGTATGTTTAGAGGATAGAATAAAGAGAGTCGATGAGCGGTGATTGGGGAATGATTGGAAGATCTATAAGAAAGGCACAGATAGGTCTAACAAAAAGACAACAGTGAAGCATACAGTAAAAGTGAGTATTCTCTGCGTTTGACACCTACCCAGCTCTGCAGCCCACACCATCTCCTCATGTACTGTTTCCATCAGTGCATTGACCATACAGGGGTCCTTTAACACAGCGTGCACTCCCTTCATGTCCCCACACATGAATGTGTTGTGGATTGTGGTGTCTCTGCATCGGGCCTCATAGACCCGGATCTCCTGGAGGCCCCGTTGCTGTCTGGGAGGGGGTCTGGAGGCCCGGGACACAGGTGGCCGGCTCATGGCCCTCCTGTGAGCCAATGCCTGACGCTTATCCTCCCACTCCTGGAGCTCCTGATCCACTTTCAGAGAATGCAAGGCGGCTGAGCTGAAGGCAAATGTGTCCTTGGACATGACACCCAAAGCTGGAGCAGAATCTCAAGCAACCCACTGAGGTCTTTAAGCAACACATTTGAAACAGTTCCAATTTTAGTTGTTTACAGTTTACACAACATGACTCAGTGCATCAAATTTGACTTAGACACCGACTAAAAACCTACTGTTATGGCCAATACTAAACGAAAATCAAGACAGAGATAACAGAGACAACAATTTATTTTGTCTCTGGTCTTTGAAGATTGCATTTACATAGTATCAATGTTGTGTGAATATAGAATTCTACTCACCTTGAACTTGTAACCACTGTGAAATCAGATTTTTTTTCATGTGAACTCAAATAAGTTACTATACAAAATATAGTACATTTGCTGTTGTGGATAATGTAATTTGCTTTCGACTACTTCATGACGTGTTTTACAGACACGTCCAAATGTCCTTTCACAAGATATTGTTGCCCCAATATAAGTTTAGTGCCTGTTATAAATAGACAGGGAACGCAATCTGATATTCGGGGAACTGCATTAACTGAGATAGTCAGCAGGTGGCGACAAGTGACGACCCATCTCGCAACGTCACGCAACGTAGACATTGATTACGTAATTACGTTCTACTTGAACGTGGCGGTGCCAATCTCACAAAATTTCGCATTTACAACATCTTGCTTTGCTTGAAAAGTTATACTATTTTTACTGCAGCAAGTGCTGGATGGCTGAATTAAATGACATCTACACTTCCGATTGATCTTATGTACCAATATAAATAGGCAGTTAGAAAAGACATTCGACACGAGATCGCATGACTGCTATGGTAAGAATCAGTCATGTTTGTTTTCTAGCTCTGGTCCCCAGGTCGGTAGCTGCCACAAGTTTACAAATGAGAGAAGCTTCTAGCTAGCTTGGCACGTAGCTAACAGTGTTAGCCAGCCATCTAGTTGGCGAAATGTAATTTACATCTAGCTCTTTCTTGGTTGATGTTATATTTGAAGATGTCTTTCTTTTTCGACAGACTTGCAAGTGGAATGGATTATTTAACGTTGGGGAGGACTTCGATGATGAGGTGCTGCAAACTGATTTACACAGTCAGTGATTACCACCTGCTGATATGATAGTTATGACAGATTATAGCCCTCTGAATAAATTCTCAGATTGACATCACTAGTAATGTAGAGTACTGTTGTGAAACTATTTAGTCTGAACACCTCTGGCTTTCTTTGAATATGAGTTATACAACGTTTTGTGTGTGTGTGTGTGTGTGTGTGTGTGTGTGTGTGTGGGTGTGTTAGGATCTACTTGAGATGGACTGGTCTGCTCCATCAGTGTCTGCTTGCACTGTGTCCTCTGCAGCACAGTCCTGTTTCCTCCGTTCAACTGCAGCATCAACTCCTGCTGCCCCCTATGGCCAGAATAACTCACATCAACCATCCACAGAAGGCATACTTGCCCATAGGGGCCTGTCAAATGGCCCAGGGTCAGATAATTCAACACCGAACAGTGTAGGACAGTCTCCTGCTTTGGGTTTGAGACAGCTCTCTACATCTAAACCATTGCACTCATTCCCTCTTCCCCCTCTCCACCTTCCTACACTGAGTAGGGGACTGTGTACAGTTACCCAACAGAGCTCCTCACCAGCTCAACAGATGAAGTCAAACACAACAGGACAGCAAGAGGCCCCCTTGCCGCAGGATGGCTTTGATGATTGGGATGTTGACCTGGCAGACCTAGATGAAAGTGACCCACAGATGAGCACTTGGGCTCAGGTCCGAGAAACTGCTCCAGCTGCAGATCTAACCAAGCCCAGCGATGACTCTGTATCCCCAGCCAAAAGACTACGGCCCACAGCCTGTGGTGGTGCTCAAACCGGGCCCAATGTGGGTCTGAGAGGATTCAGTACCTCTAACCAAATGTCTGGTCCTCCCAGTAGTAGTAGTAGTATACTCCACAGGTCCTCATTCCCTGGTCCCTTCCCCTCTCCCCGCCCTGATCCTAGTGCTACCTTCCTCCTAGCTCCACCCCAGAGCCCAGTGTTATCTGGCCTCACCATAGCCTCCAGCCCCTTCCCCAGGCCTGTGACCCACAGGCCAGTCAGAGGGCTTCCTTCCCAGGTACAGAGGCCCTGGGCTACACCTCTGGCTCAGGGACGCAGCCTTTTTGGCCCTATCTCCCCAGCCCCCTCTAGTAGGTTTGGTGAACCCATGCCTTCCCCCAGTCTCACCCCCCGTTCCCTCCACCCGCCCATCTTCACTAACCACTTGATTCAGCTGGTGTCCAACTCCAACAAGACCCCCCAGAGACCGGGTTCTGACCACATCCGGCCCAATACCCGCCGCTTCCCCGGGCCTGCAGGAATCCTACCACAACAGGTGTGTCTCTTTCTGCTTCTGTCCCTACCTGCCTCTCTATCTGTTTATTTGTAGTCTTAACTAATCTCAGCAGTCAGCAATGTGCTTGGTTGTGATACTAAGCTACTGCGAGGTTCCATTCTCTCTCCTTAAAGCAGCTCCATGGGCAGAGCCTGGATGACATCGTGGTGGCCATTCCTCAGACACCTGCACATGGGGCCGTGGCTCGACTGCCCAGTCAGGTACTATCACACTGATGTGTAGCCTATACATTTACAGAATGTATCATGTGTCATGATATTAGTTAACCTTTTTGTCCATTCTTTATTATATCATGTTGCTTTATGAACATGTGATGTGTGTGTAAAAAAAAACTTCCAGGTTCCCAGCTCTCAGACTGAGGAAGAGGATTTCAGTGGAGGTCCGTGGGCAGCGATGAAAGCAGAGATGGGATTGGACGAAAGGAACTCCTCCTGTTTTCTGCACTCTTACAGCGTGGCCATGGTACTCCGCAAGGTGACCAGCACATTTAGCGGTATCCAATTTACACAGCCTATAGTAGTGTAAATGGCATGAAAGGTGACTGAAAGGCTAACAGTGTTCAGGCTGTGCGTGGCCATGTACCCTTCAACAATATGCATCATTTAACATATTTAGCATATTTAATGTTAGAAGCTTTAAATGCCATATAATCTGGTGCAAAAATGTAACACTTGCGTAACACCGTTTGCATAATTTGACTTCATGAGCATGTTTTTCTGCACCCAGGGCAGCCTCCCTGATAGAAGTGGATGGGCTGTTTTTCTCTATGTTAATGGCCCTTGTCTCTGTGGTGGCACTCTATCAGTATAATCAGGACAAATGACAGGCCTGTGCCTGGGGTGTTAGTAGTTATCATCCCAAGCATGATCACACATTAATCATCTTAATGGTTATTCTGTTGTTTTTCCACAGTCTTAATGTGCCACTGCTTATGGCAACTCTGCATGAGTAATTGAGATGTTTAGTTAATTAAAGTTAATGATTGGAAGTTGTTTGAACTTGTTTTGTAGTGCTCTAGTACGAAGGTCTCTGTCTGTCTCTCTCTGTCAGGCGGCCCTGAAACAGCTGGTGAAGAACAAGGTCCCCAACATGGCTGTGGTACTAAAGAGCATCCTCCACACACACGCTGATGCCAAGGCTGTGTTCAGGGATCCCACAGGTAAGGCCTACTGATGGTAAGCTTGTGCTTGTAGGTAGAACTGGTCACACAGCCATTTTAGTGAGTCTGTGGCTGGTGGTTTCATTGTCTCTAGGGCTCTCTTTCTCTCATTTTCTTGCAGTTCCTGCTTGAACCTGAGCAGATCTATTAAAGTATTTACTTAACCTTAGTGTTGTGCTTATTAGTGACTCTATCAGCATCAAATGAACGTGTATTAGCACATGCTGATCACCACGGACTATTAAGTCTCAGTGATCTGTGCATTCCCCCCTGAAGTGTGGCCCATGGTGCTACCTGTCAACAGATTACCACTGGAGGGGATGCACTGATTACTACACTGTTGTCATTAGCAGGAATAATGTGACCAGTGTGCTCCATGTGGAATGAATCAATCACATGTATTTTATACAGCCATTTTAACATCAGCAGTTGTCACAGAGTGCTATACAGAAACCCAGCCTAAAACCCCTAAAAGGCAAGCAATGCAGAAGCACAGTGGCTAGGTATGCTGTTTTGCTCTAACTGCACCGGTAGAACACAGTAGTAATACGCGTGTCTGACTAGGAGAGATGCAGGGCACAGTGCACCGGCGCCTCCTAGAGGACAGACTAGGGGAGCTCAAGACGGGGGCGTTACTGCTGCTCAAACAGGTAGGACTTCCACAGGCCACACACCTCACTATTTACTAGTGTTTCATTGCAAATCATTTGTTGGATTCTTCAAAATGATTGAGCCACTCACAATAAAATCACAAAAACAAATTGTGTGTAAAGTTGATAATTTTTGCACTATGTTAGCTGTAGACCCATAATTAGTTGTCTCTTCATGAAGGTGGGTGTGTTCTCACCGTCCCACCGTAACCACTACCTGAACGTGACACCCAACAACCTCCTGAGGATCTACCCTCCTGACGGCTCGACCTTGTCCTCCACACAGAGCCAGCTGCTCCCACTCCCCCCGGTGAGAGACCACTACCAAGGCCTGGAGGATATCTTGTTGTTATCCTGTATCCTGCTGTTGGGAGTTTGATGTAACAATTACAAATCATTGATGAGTAAAACTTGGTGTCTTGACAGATGTATTGTATTTGTTTGTCTAACTCTACTGTTGAATGTAGGAGCCAAAGTTGGAATCATCTGATCAGTCATCCAGTGTCCCAGGAGCCCCTGTGTCTCAGATGGAGTTGTTCTATGATAATGATGATGAAGAGGATGTTCGGGCCCCACAGGTCTCTGCAGACTCTGGTGCTGGCTCCTCTAGTGTTCCACAGGGCCCGCCTGCTGCACCACTGGACCTGTCCTGGGACGCAGGTGGGACTTGGATATGCATATGAGTGTATGTTCTTGGTAAACCAATCAGCAGCTCCACCCTGTGTGTTTGTTTGATTGAATTTGTCTGTCTCTGTGTTGTGCAGATGACCTTGATGAGCTTCTTGGGGAGTTGCCTGTTGAGTCCTACTGCCTCTGACACCTGCCCACCTACCCCTTACGGACAAGGTACATTTATACAGGGGAGATGTAAGCTGTCACTTGAATGTGAATTTGATTTTGACGCATTCTGACCGCACGTTGGATGCCTTTCTACCTGATTCCCCCGGAGAATCTTGTCGCCTGAAGTGCTATCATTTTGTGTTTGGTGTGCTGTGACCATTCATTTCACCGGGAAAATGTGCATGTCGGCCGTGTGGGGGGGGGAAACTCTTGAGGTGTTGGGAACTGGGACGGACTGTCGCTCCCGCATCTCCCCAATTTGAATGAAGCTTCACTACCCGTACTGCTACGGGTACATCCCATAGACAGTCATTCCCCTGTTTGAAGACCTGCTGGCTGATGTTTTGTATATTTTTTTACTTCACAGTGCAGTCTCCTATAAATCATAGCTAACTACTGTATGTGCACATAATGTCTTGTAAAACATGTATATATATTAAAGAAGACTTCTGTTCAATAATACACTATACACAACTGAAATGGTCTCTGATTTTCTTGTCTCTAATTTGTGGTCTTTGGAGTGATTGAGAATTAAAATGCATGAGAATGCACTTACTAATAGGAACAGTATATGGAAAATCAAACATTACAATTAAATGTCCATTTAAACCCTGGCTTGATTGATCCACACTTCTGGTTTAATTGCATCGTGGTGGTGTGCTGTAATTAGGCACCGGTGTTGCAAGGTTTCATTGGAGAGGCAGAGTATCCTGCTGTTCATAGCCATTGTCCATTAATTGGAACTGCAAATCTTTTTCTCAACGTTTTTAAACAGTTTTCTTGTCTTTCAGTCAACTAACACTATTTTAAACATTGATGGCACTGATGAAACATGGTGTGAACTAAAGTATCAGCCTGAAGTGAATGACTTTAAACATTGTCTCCTGGAGCCTTCTGACTGTCATTCTCTGCCATGCTTTTCTTTCTCCATTTCTGTCTTATTGCCATTTCCTCTGTCTCTCCTATCCCCTTCCTCTGGCTATGTTCCAGTCCAGCCTGTTTACCATGCATTACAATTGTGTAGAGACTTTTGGGGAGGGATTTTCTGGGTTTTTCGTCTCTGTGGAGTTAAATCCTTCTTTCCAGCTGGGCCAAATATATTCATCCAGCTCTGTCTGGTGGAGCCCTGGGCGGCTGGGACAGTCACAGCCTGACAAATGGGGTCTTATCTGGGCTAAACCAGCAGGATGGGAGGCCCACGCCAAAACTTTCACCACCACCAACCTCTCTCCTCCATCCAGATCAGCCTTACTTTCTGTACTACCCCACACACCCCTCCAAACTTCAATTGTAGACAGACTGACCTACAATTCAAATCACCTTGCATCCTAATTAACTACTCAATATTGACCAGTCAGCCAACATTTTCCCAAGATACATCAATGTTTTGCTCTTTTACACGACCATGTTCTTTTTCCTGTGGAACTTTTGGCCATATATCCCATTTTCCTTACCTGAACATGTACTACCAGTAGGGGGCAGTGGCTCACCCCCCACTGCTGTGTTTTGCCTTATAGGCAGTGTCGGTGTGTATGTAAGACTTATTAAAGTCTCAGCTGGTAAGATCTGAGCTGTTGGAGGGTAAACCCTACTGTCGTTTGCACATGTTCCAATTATATATAGGTGTAACAAGGTGGGTCTAGCCGGCTCAGGTCCAGTGCTGTACTTTGTATATTCCCATGCTGAAACCAGATGTGTGTGTATACATACTACCGTTCAAAAGTTTGGGGTCCCTTATAAATGTCAGTGTTTTCCATGAAATTAATAGGAAATATAATCAAGACATTGACAAGGTTATAAATAATGTTTTTTTAATCTTTATTGAAATAATAATTGGTGTCCTTCCAACTTTGCTTTCGTCAAAGAATCCTCCATTTGCAGCAATTACAGCCTTGCAGACCTTTGGCATTATAGTTGTCAATTTGTTGAGGTAATCTGAAGATATTTCACCCCATGCTTCTTGAAGCACCTCCCACAAGTTGGATTGGCTTGATGGGCACTTCTTACGTACCATACGGTCAAGCTGCTCCCACAACAGCTCCATAGGGCTGAGATCCGGTGACTGTGCTGGCCGCTCCAATATAGACAGAATATCAGCTGACTGCTTCTTCCCTAAATAGTTCTTGCATAGTTTGGAGCTGTGCTTTGGGTCAATGTCCTGTTGGCATGGTGTTGAAAAATGGAGTGATAAGCTTCCTTCTTCAAGATCCCTGTTACTCTGTACAAATATCCCACTTTACCACCACCAAAGCACCCCCAGACCATCACATTGCCTCCACCATGCTTGACAGATGGCGTCAAGCACTCCTTCAGCATCTTTACATTTTTTCTGCTTCTCACGGATGTTCTTCTTTCATCCAAACACCTCAAACTTAGATTTGTCTAGAAAAAAGTTTTATGGACAATCTTCCTCTGTCCAGTGTCTGTGTTCTTTTGCCCATCTTAATCTTTTCTTTTTATTGGCCAGTCTGAGATATGGCTTTTGATTTGCAACTCTGCCTAGAAGGCCAGCATCCTGGAGTCGCCTCTTCACTGTTGACATTGAAACTGGTGTTTTGCGGGTACTATTTAATGAAGTAGCCAGTTGAGGACTTGTGAGGCATCTGTTTCTCAAACTAGACACTCTAATGCACATGACCTCTTGCCCAGTTGTGCACCGGGGCCTCCCACTCCTCTTTCGATTCTGTTTAGAGACAGTTTGTGCTGTTCTGTGAAGGGAGTAGTACACAGCATTGTACGAGATCTTCAGTTTCTTGGCAATTTCTCGCATGGAAAATGTTCATTTATTTGCTTTGTTTAACCTATTTTTCGACTTATTTTGTACATAATGTCGCCACTAACGTCTCTTATTACCGAAAATAACTTCTAGACATCAGGGCTGCGATTACTCATCACGGACTAGCAGAATCCTTTTTTTTCGTTCACCAGTCTGACGAGCCTGATGCGAAGGATATACTGCCTCCTCGGGAACAGGCCCAGATCCCTGTGATTTGCATGAAGAGGTGGAGAAAAAGGGGCCGAAGGGCGGGCTGCCTTCTGAGAATTCGTAGGCGATCGAATAAACCCCCACTTCTGTGTTCCAATGGCACGTAATGTTAGCTAATCCAAGTTTATTATTTTAAAAGGCTAATTGATCATTAAAAAAACTTTTGCAATATGTTAGCACAGCTGAAAACTGTTGTCATGATTAAAGAAGCAACAAAACTGGTCACTTAGAAATGTCCTTGTTTTCGAAAGAAAAGTTACATTTTACTTAGTTACAGTTCATATAAGGAAATCAGTCAATTGAAATAATTTTGTTAGCCCCTAATCTATGGATTTCACATGACTGGGCAGTGGTGCAACCTGGGAGGGCGTAGGCCCACCTACTGGGGAACCAGACCCAGCCAATTATAATGGGGTTTTTCCACAAAAGGGTTTTTACTGCAGACAAACATACTCCTCAGTTTCATCAGCTGTCGGGGTGGATGGTCTCAGATGAATCTGCAGCTAAAGAAGCCGGATGTGGAGGTCCTGTGCTGGCATGGTTACATGTGGTCTGTGGTTGTGAGGCCGAAGGTGACGTACTGCTAAATTCTCTAAAACGATGTAGGTGGCGGCTTATGGTAGAGAAATTAACTTTGAATTATCTGGCAACAGCTCTGGTTGGCATTCCTGCAGTCAGCATGTCAATTGCACGCTCCCTCAACCTGAGACATCTGTGGCATTGTGTTGTGTGACAAAGCTGCACATTTTTAGTGGCCTTTTATTGTCCCCAGCACAAGGTGCACCTGTGTAATGATCATGCCGTTTAATCAGCTTCTTGATATGCCATACCTGTCAGGTGGATGGATTACTTTGGCAAAAGAGAAATGCTCACTAACAGGGAAATTAACCAATTTGTGCACAAAATGTTAGAGAAATAAGCTTTATGTGCATATGTTTTTATTTTATTTAAGCTTATGAAAGCTTATGAAATTTGAGACCAACACTACATTTTGTAGTGCGTTTAGTTTTTGTTCAGTGCATTCGGAAAGTATTCATACAGCCTTGTTCTAAAATGGATTAAATTATTTTTTTCCCCTGCATCAATCTACACACAATACCCCATAATGACAAAGTGTAAACAGGTTTTTACAAATGTTTCCAAATGAAACTGAAATACCTTTATTTACATAAGTATTCAGAGCCCTTGATGTTTCTCCAACTTAATTGGATTCCACCTGTGGCAAATTCAATTGATTGGACAGGATTTGGAAAGGTACACACCTGTCTTTTATAAGGTCCCACAGTTGACAGCGCATGTCAGAGCAAAACCAAGCCATGAGGTCAAAGGAATTGCCCGTTGAGCTCTGAGAAAGGATTGTGTCGAAGCACAGATCCAAAACATTTCTGCAGCATTGAAGGTCCCCAAGAACACAGTGACTTCCATCATTCTTAAATGGAAGAAGTTTGGAACCACCAAGACAGGGAGGTGACCAAGAACCCGATGATCACTCTGACAGAGCTCCAGAGTTCCTCTGTGAAGATGGGAGAACCTTCCAGAAGGACAACCATCAATGCAGCACTCAACCAATCAGGCCTTTTATGGTAGAGTGGCCAGACGGAAGCCACTCCTCAGTAAAAGGCACATGACAGCCCGCTTGGAGTTTGCCAAAAGACACCTAAAGACTCTCAGACCATGAGAAACAAGATTAGCTGGTCTGATGAAACTAAGATTGAACTCTTTGGCCTGAATGCCAAGTATCACGTCTGTAGGAAGCCTGGCAGCATACTTACATACATACTTACTCAGGCTGGGGCGAAGGTTCACCTTCCAACAGGACAAAGACCCTAAGTACGCAGCCAAGACAATGCAGGAGTGGCTTCGGGACAAGTCTCTGAATGTCCTTGAGTGGCCCAGCCACAGCCAGGACTTGAACCTGATCGAATATCTCTGGAGAGACCTGAAAATAGCTGTGCAGCGACACTCCCCAGCCAACCTGAAAGAGCTTGAGAGGATCTGCAGAGAGAATGGGAGAAACTCCCCAAATACAGGTATGCCAAGCCATACCCAAGAAGACTCGAGGCTGTAATCACTGCCAAAGGTGCTTCAACAAAGTACTAATGTGATATTTCAGATTTTGCTTTGTCATTATGTGGTAATATTTCAATCATTTTAGAATAAGGCTGTAACATAACAAAATGTGGAAAAAGTCATGGGGTCTGAATACTTTCCGAATGCACTGTGTATGTAATATAGATTATATATATAGATATACATCTATCATTGGCTGAAACATCTGCCCTTTAACTTCAAAACCCCCTTTCTCTGCTGTAGTATTGAGCCAGTGCCACTCTCCTACTCCCTTACACTCCCCATGTTTAATACTCCCTAATTATCTTCATCTAAGAGCTTATTATTTTTCATAAGCCATTATGTTATGAAAGAGTAATTAACTTACTTGTTCATTCTCCACAAGCGTATCAGTGACTCTTTCATTAATTATTTGATAAAATGTCAACACAATACTCTCCCCTGTGGTCGTTTTCTTTTCACTCGAACCCTGGGGTAGAGGAGGCCTTTTATCTCTGGTGGAAAAGGAAGTTAACATTCTGTCATTTGCAGGGTGACTCATCATGATTGTGATTCACATGAATAACAGAACTCAGAGGTTTAGGGACTTATCCACTGACTTCTGAGTGAAAATGGATGACAGAGTACTTCACATTCCATGGCAGGTAGGGCTGAGAAGTGCCAGGGACCTCCTGATATGATATATATCGCAATTCACACAATTCTCTCTCTCTCTCTCTATCTATATATATATATATTGCGATTGGATGTTCTAAACATATTGCCACATCTGCTGCAGAGAGATGAGAGAGAGCCATGAGAAAAGTGTCGATCAGTCAGGGAAATAAAAGTTGTGAAAACATGACGGCTCACAATTTAAAAAGAAGATGGAGAACAAGCTATAGGATGAAAAATACAGAAGTTTTAGCGCCGGTACAGCCGACTAGCTCTAGCTAACGCAACCTAGCAAATAAATTAATAAATTGATACTTGGGAGTGAAATTATAGTGTGATAGTAACTTTTTAATATATTTTCATCACTAAATTGGCAGGTTATGAACACCCTCAGGTAGATGTCCACGCTTTCCAGTGTGAGAAGTTAGACAGCTGCAAGAGGATGAAATGAATTCCATTATGCAGTGCAAATCTAACAATGCATACTGTAGGAAGACTACAATATCCTGCCTGAGTGGTTGGTTTTATGTAATTGCATTAGTATATGACTTTGGGTAAGGAAACTACTGCTGCATCCTGTAGAATATCCCTGGTAGTTGGCTAAATGGAGAAAAATGAATCCACTCAGGATGGATAGCATTTGCTAAGTACAGAAAAGGTGGTAAATAATAAAGACTTATCTCCTACCCAGGAGACGGCTAATCCCTGTAAAACTATGCTCATTACTTCAATGGGAAAGGGGAGATTTGCTTAATTAAGTCGTTAAGGAGCCAGCAACCCCACAGCTGTTTGGGACCACTGCAAATTTAATTTGAGAGAAATGTGATTGACTGATACTGGGACCAGAAATTGGCCTTGGCATTGTTAACACACCTTGAGGCCCCCAGTATTAGCAAGAGAATGATCATTTTGTGCAGTTAAACAGGCCCACTGGGCTATATATGGACCAGCCCAACTGGCATTTGCCTGAAATTCCAGATGGCTAGTCCGCTACTGATATTTGTGTCACTTCGTGTGTCAGGCTGTGTGTGTATCTCAAGTGCTCACAGACTTTAATTTTTACACTGAACAAAAATATAAATACAACATTCAATCATTTCAAATATTTTACTGAGTTTCAGTTCATATACGGAAATCAGTCAATTGAAGTAAATTAATTAGGCTCTAATCTATGGATTTCACTTGACTGGGAATACAGATATGCATCTGTTGGTCACAGATACCTTAAAAAAAAGGAAAGGGTGTGTATCAGAAAACCAGTCAGTGCCTGTTGTGACCATCATTTGCCTCATGCAACATGACACATCTCCTTCACATAGAGTTCATCAGGCTGTTGATTGTGGCTTGTGAAATGTTGTCCCACTCCTCTTCAATGGCTGTGTGTAGTTGCTGGATATTGGCAGGAACTGGAACACGCCGCCGTACACGTTGATCCAGAGAATCCCACACATGCTCAATGGGTGACATGTCTGGTGAGTATGCAGGCTATGGAAGAACTGGGACATTTTCAGATTCCAATAATTGTGCACAGATCCTTGCGACTAGGGGCCGTGCATTATCATGCTGAAACATGAGGTGATGGTTGTGGATGAATGGCAGACGACAATGGGCCTCAGGATCTCGTCACGTCAAATTGCCATTGATAAAATGCAATTGTGTTACTTGTCCATAGCTTATGCCTACCCATACCATAACCCCACCACCACCATGCTGCACTCTGTTCACAACATTGACATCAGCAAACTGCTCACCCACATGTCTGCCATCTGCCCAGTACAGTTAACTGGGATTCATCTGTGTAGAGCACACTTCTCCAGCGTGCCAGTGGCCATCGAAGGCGAGCATTTGCCCACTGAAGCCGGTTACGACGCCAAACTGCAGTCTGGTCAAGACCCTGGTGAGGACGACGAGCACGCAGATGAGCTTCCCTGAGGCGGTTTCTGACAGTTTGTGCAGAAGTTCTTCAGTTGTGCAAACCCACAGTTACACCAGCTGAAACACTGCTGTGGGGACTTGCTTCTATTCAGCCACAACAGCATTAGTGAGGTCGGGCGATAAGGCCCGGCTCACAGTCGGAGTTCCAATTCATTCTAAAGCTGTTTGATGGGGTTGAGGTCAGGGTTCTATGCAGTCCAGTCAAGTTCTTCCACACCGATGTCGACAAACCATTTTGCTTTATGCATGGGGGCATTGTCATGCTGAAAGAGGATAGGGCCTTCCCCAAACTGTTGCCACAAAGTTGGAAGCACAGAATTGTCTAGAATGTCATTGTATGCTGTAGCGTTAAGATTTCCCTTCACTGGAACTAAGGGGCCTAGCCCGAACCATGAAAAACAGCCCCAGAGCATTATTCCTCATACACCAAACTTTACAGTTGGCACTATGCATTCGGGCAGGTAGTGTTCACCCAGATTTGTGTTTTGGACTGCCAGATGGTGAAGCGTTATTCATCACTCCAGAGAACGTGTTTCCACTGCTCCAGAGTCCAATTGTGGTAAGCTTTACTCCACTCCAGCCGACGCTTAGCATGTGTATGGTGATCTTAGGCTTATGTGCGGCTGCTCGGCAATGGAAACCCATTTCATGAACAGTTATTGTGCTGATGTTGCTTCCAGAGGCAGTTTGGAACTCGGTAGTGAGTGCTGCAACCGAGGACAGACGATTTTTATGTGCTTCAACACTCGCCGGTCTTGTTGTGTCGTCTGTCACTTTGCAGCTGAGCCGTTGTTGCTCCGTTTCCACTTCACAGTAACAGCACTTACAGGGGCAGCTCTAGCAGGACAGAAATGTGATGAACAAACTTGTTGGAAAGGTAGCGTCCTATGACGGTGCCACGTTGAAAGTCACTGAGCTCTTCAGTAAGGTCATTCTACTGCCAATGTTTGTCTATGGAGATTGCATGGCTGTTTTCGATTTTATACACCTTCCAGCAACGGTGTGGCTGAAATAGCCGAATCCACTCATTTGAAGGGGTGTCCACATACTTTTGTATATATAGTGTATCATCACGTCACTCTGTTATATAACTATATGATAGTTATTATATCAACATTTGCTCATAAAGGCGCTTCCACCGACATTATTCGCATAATTAATTTTACCGAAATTGTTGGCATTTCTAAAATTGTACTGGAATGTCATGTTTCCATCAAACGTCAGGTAATTTATCCGCATGAAATGGTTGGAATGAAACGTGGTTACTGTCACAGACCCCACAAGGGGTGATGGGACCGACTACTGATAAAGAATTTGACTCACTTTATGCTCCACGCAAGGATCGATCATCAAAGCACTAGCGCAAAGGTAGGTCAATCTTCCGAATAGGCAAAAAAAAGTCCTAGTGGTAGCCTATTATATGAATAATATAACTCAAATTTACCATAAAAGAGAATGAATCACACAGGCATGCAAGTTGTGTTGTTCAAGGATGCTGTGTTCAGGCGAAGATTATGACTACAGTAACTGCCCCTCTCATTTGTGGTTCAAGTGTGTAAACCCATCTTGCCACGCGCCAAACCACTTTCGCTGCATAGGCCTAAAGAGCTTGAGCCGACATATCTACTTTACTTGTTGACATATCTACTTTACATGTCTCAACCGTGGTGGTCCCACAGTTGACGATGAATGTATATAAAAAAAAAAAACGGTGTTGGGTTTAAAAAGAAAGAGGGACGCAAAGTTTAGTCTCAATAGGGAAAGAGTTAAGAGCTGGAATGAATTTGGAACAAGCACACCACAATCACAACTTTTAAGTAAGTCTCTATAGATGTTAATTTGGATAAAACGCCTTCGGCTTTTATTAGTATATAATATGTATATAATATGCTAAGTGTGTCTCTAATATATCTGTCTAAATGACTGCTGCCTCATTCCCAGATTTACAAACCAAATCTAGTCAACCTAGGCTAATTCAGGCCTGGGGTGGTCTACAAGCAAGTTCTCATTTTTCTGTTCAGAAATGAAGAGCAAAAGTCTATCCTACAGCCAATGGATATCTAAATTGCCGACCCATTGGTCAAAATGAGCTCTGGCGCCAACTACATTGTTCACAAACCATGCTGATGCTGTAGCATTCAGGGGTTGGCCAGTTTTGCCATGCTCTCTCACATTTTATAGCCTAGCCTATATATTTGAACAGACTATTGATTTCTAGATAAAGATCATTGAATGCTTCCTTGTCCACCCATATAGTGATCATGTACGCAGTAGGCTAGTTAATTTAGTGGGAGGGCAACAGGAAAATGGAGATATTAAAACTGTGAATGTTACATTGCATTCGGGGGTCCTAAGCAAGATTTGGTTGGGCTCCCAACGCAAAACATTTCAGTGGCCCCCCTCTTGACGATGGAGAGAGAAATGTATGTTTTAAAGTACATTTCCTGCAGTTCTACACATTTTGCCATGGGGCCTAGAGAAAATGTTGCCGTTTTAATGTACGTTTTCTGCAGTTCTACACATTTTGCCATGGGGCCTAGAGAAAATGTTGCCGTTTTAATGCAAGTTTTCTGCAGTTCTACACATTTTGCCATGGGGCGGAGAGAAATGTTTTCTGCCATTACTTATGCCATGTTAATGATATCTAAGTGAACGTGACTAACAAAATCAATGAGGGTCCCCTGGAGGTCAAGGCCCCTGGGATGCATGCCCGGTCGGTATTTGGACATGATAACTGACTAGACTAACTTACCAATCTAAAAAGTTCTCCCATGTCACCCCGTTCCTTCACACTCTCCACTGGCTTCCATATGAAGCTTCCATTTGAAGACCATGGTACTTGCCTACGGAGCAACTAGAGTAACTGCCCCTCCCTACCTTCAGGCTTATGCTCAAACCCTACACCCCAACCCGTTGTACTCTGTTCTGTCACCTCTGGTCTCTTGGACCTCCCACCCCTGTGGTAGGGCAGCTCCCCCTTAGCCCAGTCCAAGCTCCCCTCTGTCCTGGCACCCCAATAGTGGAACCAGCTTCCTCTGAAGCTAGGACAGCAGATTCCCTGCCCATCCTAGGACAGCAGATTCCCTGCCCATCCTAGGACAGCAGATTCCCTGCCCATCTTCTGAAAACATCAACAACAACAAAAAACACTTGCACTTGACTTTTTTTCCCCCTTTCAAGCTCTGACTTTTCTGACAGCTACTTTATTGAGAAAAAAACTGTACTGACTATGACTGATATGTGGTTGTCCCACCTAGCTATCTTAATGTGAATGCACTAACTGTAAGTCACTCTGGACATTAAAATGTAAAAATTGTTAGCTCACATTGCTAATTGTGTGACTGTCAGTTACTGACAAAACAAGAGAGAAACTGATGATGCACGACTTTTAAACTTTTACCATTCTGATTCTCAACAGTCAGTTGAGACACCAACTGAGTTCCCAAAACCTGCTTATGTTGCTTATGCCTGGAACCGGCCCTGTGTATAGAGGACTATATTTAAGAAATAAGGCCTGAGGGGGTGTCGTACAGTATATGGCCAATATACTACAGCTAAGGGCTGTTCTTATTCACGATACAACGTGGAGTGCCTGGATACAGCCCTTAGCCATGGTATATTGGCCATATACAAAAACAAACCTGAGGTTCCTTATTGCTATTATAAACTAGTTTCCAACGTAATTAGAGCAGTAAAAATAAAAGTTTTGTCATACCTGTGGTATGTGCTCTAATATACCACGGCTGTCAGCCAATCAGAATTCAGGACTCGAACCAACCAGTTTATAATTATCTTCTTATTGGCTAGCCACATACATGCTCTCACCGCTCCTAACTCCATGTCTGTTTCTATTTCATCAAATTTGTAGCCCTCTCCATTTACTATGCTCTTCCTCTCCCTCGATTGTCTCTTCTCTTTTTGCACACATAGCCACACTCCTTTCTCTTCTCAGTCCCCCTCGGTCTCCCCTTGTCTCCTTGTATTACTTGGCACATGTAGCCCTGCTCTCTCCACGCTATACCCCTGCCACCCCCTCTACCGACACACTGTTACATATCTCTGGGTCAAATGTAGCTTCAACACACAAGTTCTCTCATACAGACTCTTTGTGATATATCTCACTCACGCTAACACACATACACAGGGATACACAGGACACACACATTTGACTGTCTGTCTTTCTCCTGCTTCCCCTCTCATTGCCCCCCCCTCCATCTGTCTCTCTCCATCCCTCTCCACCACTCCTCATGCGTGATCTCTCTCCTCCACCTTTCCCTATCCATCCGTCTCCCTGACAATCTGCGTCCTGCATCCATCCGTCAGTCGGTTAGTGGTGAGATGGGGGATATGAAAACAGGAGGGCGGAAAAGAAAAATGAGAGCAAGAGGGAAAGAAAAACAGAAGCAGATTCAATAAGAGACTTCACTGTGGAGAGGAGGAGTGTGTTTGTGTGTGCTCTATCCTCTCTCTCTCTCGCTCTCTCTCTGCGCAAGCGTGTGTAAGCGTGTGCGTCTCTTCTGGCTCCACTGTTGTTCACTGGCTCCATGGATGAGCTGGGAAGAGGAGGGAGAGCGGAATCAGCGGATGCGTCTGGCCAGAGGAGAACGGGAGGACTTTGGATCGGCATGCGCGACAAACTGGCGGCGCTGATCATCAGCGGCTCTATCCTTCCTCCTCTCTCTCCCCTTCTCTCCCTTTCTCTCTCACGTGCACACACACTCTCAGACTCACACACACTTGCACACAGACTGGATGCCATCTCACTAGGCTGAACAAGAGGTGCTTAGGCTTGTCATTAGTCGCACAGGGAGATCCAGAGAGTTGAGTGTGTGTGTGAAGTGGGGACACTGAATACACAGAGGTGGCTTTGATTGGCTCGTGGCTTAAATGACTCTCTCACTCTGTGTCACAGTGGACTTACTTCTGGGATCCTGACAACAAAAACGGTCACTGAGAGAAGGAGAGAGGGCGGGGGGATATTGGAGGAGTGGAGGGGGGAGGTTTCAGGCACAGAGAGGCTGGCATCCAGAGTAACTAGGGACAGAGAAAGAGTGGAGGCGCGGAAGGAAGGGATGCCCTGGGGGTGCATCTTTCTATTCTTCACGCTCTCTTTTCTATCTGGAGTAAGGACTTGGGGGTTGTGAAGATCTCTGCCTCATGTGCTCTTCCTCTCTCTCTGTCTGTAGGTCTGTCTTAGGCTTGACTTTCTGGGTCGCTTTATTTTGCTCAGTGTCTCTGTGTTTGTCACTCTTTCTGTGCTGCTGGTGTGTATGTTTGGGACACTCACCCTCTCCCCTTTCTCTCTTTCTCTGTGTGAACTGAACGTGTGATTATGTGTTCCTTTTCTAGGTGGTAGTTCAGGGCTCTCATTGCATTGTCTCTCTCTCTCTCATTTCTTTCTCTCTATCTCTCTCTCATTCTTTCTCTCTCTCTCTTTCTCTGTGTATGTGTAGGTGTCTGTGTATTGGGGTGTCCTTGGCTGTGGGACCGGAGCGGTCATGATGGACCTAAAGGAGAGTTGTGGCAGTGAGGGGAGCCATGAGAGCTCCAGTCTGCACCCGTCCTCCTGGCAGGCCTTCTCCCACACCAGCACGCTCCACGGCCTGCGCTTCATCTTCCCCTACGGCCGGCCAACACCTCGCCGCCTGCTCTGGGCCGCCGCTCTGCTGGCCTGCCTGGGCCTCCTGGCCCTGGAGAGTGCCGAGCGCCTGGCCTACTTCCTCTCCTACCCCCATGTGACGAGCGTGGATGCCGTGATGTCGGGCAGCTTGGTGTTCCCTGCCGTCACTGTGTGCAACCTCAACGCCTACCGCTTCAGCCGCCTGTCCCGCAATGACCTGTACCACGCTGGGGAGCTGCTGGCCCTGCTGGACGTCCACCTGAGGATCCCTGAGCCCCAGCTGGCCGAGCCCCATGTCCTGGCCTTCCTCACAGACAAGGCCAACTTCACCGCCTACAGGCCCAAGCCCTTCAGCATGCGTGAGTTCACCGAGAGGGTGGGCCACGACCTTAAGGAGATGATGCTCTACTGCCGATACCAAGGCCTGGAGTGCAGCCACAAAGACTTCAAAATCGTAAGTCTACTCATAGTCTCCCTGTCTTTGCTCAGGTCTGGCACGGGTCAGATTTGCCGCTACTGCAGCGCAGTTGAGTCTCTCACTCAGAAGGCTTTGTCTGTCAAGTGTTAATGTGTGTTCTGTGATATGGTCTACAAGTTTTCAAAGTCCGGGAGAGGTTTTTTTCGCTCTGAGTTGACTTGATGTATGTTGGTAGCTGCACTGGGTCCCCTGCTGTGTATTTCTCTTTATATTTTTGTACTTCCATCTACAGGTTGTTTTTTAGTGATTGTGTACTGTAATCACACACTCTGCAGCTGTCCTGCTACTGTTTTCTTTATTTCATCCATAGGATAGCTCTTGGGGTTTTCTTGGGGTTTTGACAGTCTGTTGCACAGGTCTCTTGATAGTCCCCATAAATATGGAATATGTAGTTTGTCTTTGGGCTGAACACATGTGATATCATTTCAGATTTCATGGAATGACAGCTTTTGTTACCCAGCTACAGCTCTTGTTACCCAGTTACAGCTGTTGTTACCCAGTTACAGCTGTTGTTGCCCAGCTACAGCTCTTGTTACCCAGTTACAGCTGTTGTTGCCCAGCTACAGCTCTTGTTACCCAGTTACAGCTGTTGTTGCCCAGTTACAGCTGTTGTTACCCAGCTACAGCTCTTGTTACCCAGTTACAGCTGTTGTTGCCCAGTTACAGCTGTTGTTACCCAGTTACAGCTGTTGTTACCCAGTTACAACTCTAGTTGACCAGTTACAGCTGTTGTTACCCAGTTACATCTCTTGTTGGCCAGTTACAGCTGTTGTTGGCCAGTTACATCTGTTGTTACCCAGTTACAGCTGTTGTTACCCAGTTACAACTCTAGTTGGCCAGTTACAGCTGTTGTTACCCAGTTACAACTCTAGTTGGCCAGTTACAGCTGTTGTTACCCAGTTACATCTCTTGTTGGCCAGTTACAGCTGTTGTTGCCCAGTTACAACTCTAGTTGGCCAGTTACAGCTGTTGTTGCCCAGTTACAACTCTAGTTGGCCAGTTACAGCTGTTGTTGCCCAGTTACAGCTCTTGTTACCCAGTTACAGCTGTTGTTGCCCAGTTACAACTCTAGTTGCCCAGTTACAGCTTTTGTTACCCAGTTACAGCTGTTGTTACCCAGTTACAACTCTTGTTACCCAGTTACAGCTGTTGTTGCCCAGTTACAACTCTAGTTGCCCAGTTACAGCTGTTGTTGCCCAGTTACTGCTCTTGTCCTCATACAGCTCTAGTTGGCCAGTTACATCTCTTGTTGCCCAGTTACATCTCTTGTTGCCCAGTTACAGCTGTTGTTGCCCAGTTACTGCTCTTGTCCACATACAGTGCCTTGCGAAAGTATTCGGCCCCCTTGAACTTTGCGACCTTTTGCCACATTTCAGGCTTCAAACATAAAGATATAACACTGTATTTTTTTGTGAAGAATCAACAAGTGGGACACAATCATGAAGTGGAACGACATTTATTGGATATTTCAAACCTTTTTAACAAATAAAAAACTGAAAAATTGGGCGTGCAAAATTATTCAGCCCCCTTAAGTTAATACTTTGTAGCGCCACCTTTTGCTGCGATTACAGCTGTAAGTCGCTTGGGGTATGTCTCTATCAGTTTTGCACATCGAGAGACTGACATTTTTTCCCATTCCTCCTTGCAAAACAGCTCGAGCTCAGTGAGGTTGGATGGAGAGCATTTGTGAACAGCAGTTTTCAGTTCTTTCCACAGATTCTCGATTGGATTCAGGTCTGGACTTTGACTTGGCCATTCTAACACCTGGATATGTTTATTTTTGAACCATTCCATTGTAGATTTTGCTTTATGTTTTGGATCATTGTCTTGTTGGAAGACAAATTTCCATCCCAGTCTCAGGTCTTTTGCAGACTCCATCAGGTTTTCTTCCAGAATGGTCCTGTATTTGGCTCCATCCATCTTCCCATCAATTTTAACCATTTTCCCTGTCCCTGCTAAAGAAAAGCAGGCCCAAACCATGATGCTGCCACCACCATGTTTGACAGTGGGGATGGTGTGTTCAGGGTGATGAGCTGTGTTGCTTTTACGCCAAACATAACGTCTTGCATTGTTGCCAAAAAGTTCAATTTTGGATTCATCTGACCAGAGCACCTTCTTCCACATGTTTGGTGTGTCTCCCAGGTGGCTTGTGGCAAACTTTAAACAACACTTTTTATGGATATCTTTAAGAAATGGCTTTCTTCTTGCCACTCTTCCATAAAAGCCAGATTTGTGCAATATACGACTGATTGTTGTCCTATGGACAGTCTCCCACCTCAGCTGTAGATCTCTGCAGTTCATCCAGAGTGATCATGGGCCTCTTGGCTGCATCTCTGATCAGTCTTCTCCTTGTATGAGCTGAAAGTTTAGAGGGACGGCCAGGTCTTGGTAGATTTGCAGTGGTCTGATATTCCTTCCATTTCAATATTATCGCTTGCACAGTGCTCCTTGGGATGTTTAAAGCTTGGAAAATCTTTTTGTATCCAAATCCGGCTTTAAACTTCTTCACAACAGTATCTCGGACCTGCCTGGTGTGTTCCTTGTTCTTCATGATGCTCTCTGCGCTTTTAACGAACCTCTGAGACTATCACAGTGCAGGTGCATTTATACGGAGACTTGATTACATACAGGTGGATTGTATTTATCATCATTAGTCATTTAGGTCAACATTGGATCATTCAGAGATCCTCAATGAACTTCTGGAGAGAGTTTGCTGCACTGAAAGTAAAGGGGCGGAATAATTTTGCACGCCCAATATTTCAGTTTTTGATTTGTTAAAAAAGTTTGAAATATCCAAGAAATGTCGTTCCACTTCATGATTGTGTCCCACTTGTTGTTGATTCTTCACAAAAAAATACAGTTTTATATCTTTGTGTTTGAAGCCTGAAATGTGGCAAAAGGTCGCAAAGTTCAAGGGGGCCGAATACTTTCGCAAGGCACTGTACAGCTCTAGTTGGCCAGTTACATCTCTTGTTGGCCAGTTACAGCTGTTGTTGCCCAGTTACATCTCTTGTTGGCCAGTTACAGCTGTTGTTGCCCAGTTACTGCTCTTGTCCACATACAGCTCTAGCTGGCCAGTTACAACTCTAGTTGGCCAGTTACAACTCTAGTTGGCCAGTTACAGCTGTTGTTGCCCAGTTACAGCTGTTGTTGCCCAGTTACTGCTCTTGTCCTCATACAGCTCTAGTTGGCCAGTTACATCTCTTGTTGGCCAGTTACAGCTGTTGTTGCCCAGTTACAGCTGTTGTTGCCCAGATACAGCTCTTGTTGCCCAGTTACTGCTCTTGTCCACATACATCTCTTGTTGGCCAGTTACATCTCTTGTTGGCCAGTTACATCTCTTGTTGGCCAGTTACGGCTGTTGTTGCCCAGTTACAGCTGTTGTTGTCCAGTTACAGCTGTTGTTGCCCAGTTACTGCTCTTGTCCACATACAGCTCTAGTTGGCCAGTTACATCTTTTGTTGCCCAGGGACAGCTGTTGTTGCCCAGTTGCAGCTCTTGTCCACATACATCTCTAGTTGCCCAGGGACAGCTCTTGTTGACCAGTAACAGCTCTTGTTGACCAGTTACATCTCTTGTTGGCCAGTTACAGCTGTTGTTGGCCAGTTACAGCTGTTGTTGCCCAGTTACAGCTTTTGTTGCCCAGTTACTGCTCTTGTCCTCATACAGCTCTAGTTGGCCAGTTACATCTCTTGTTGGCCAGTTACAGCTGTTGTTGCCCAGTCACAGCTCTTGTTGCCGAGTTACTGCTCTTGTCCACATACAGCTCTAGTTGGCCAGTTACATCTCTTGTTGGCCAGTTACATCTCTTGTTGGCCAGTTACAGATGTTGTTGCCCAGTTACAGCTGTTGTTGCCCAGTTACTGCTCTTGTCCACATACAGCTCTAGTTGGCCAGTTACATCTCTTGTTGGCCAGTTACATCTCTTGTTGCCCAGTTACATCTCTTGTTGGCCAGTTACAGCTGTTGTTGCCCAGTTACAGCTCTTGTCCACATACATCTCTAGTTGCCCAGGGACATCTCTAGTTGCCCAGGGACAGCTCTTGTTGACCAGTAACAGCTATTGTTGACCAGTTACTGCTCTTGTCCACGTACAGGTCTAGTTGGCCAGTTATAGCTCTTGTGGCCCAGTTATAGCTCTTGTTGCCCGGTTACAGCTCTTGCCCAGTTACAGCTCTTGCCCAGCTACAGTTTGTAGCCCACAAGTTCTCCAGACCATGCACAGGCTGTAGTATATGTACAGGTTGCTGCTAATGAGTTTTCCTCAGTGCTTTTTGTCTTGTAGCCATAGAGCCGTAGCACACACACAGGCCCTGCTGTAGACATGCCTTTAGGCTGATCTGCTTTGATGAGGTTCCCTTTGAGGAGTGTAATCATTTTTGTCATTAAAGGAGAATATCAAAGACATCACTCTCTGTCTAAACTAGCATACTGGCAGCTTGTAGATTGTCTGAGTTGAGGTATCCAGGTCGCCCAGTTTTGTAGTCACAGATGGATTCATATCTTGGTTTTTCATCTCAGAACACACTCACTGTCACTGCACAAAGACTAACTGGCAAGGCAACAGTGATGTGTAATGTAATAGCTTCCCTGGTATTATTGGGGTGGTCTCAGTGACTCATTTATAATTCTGTCAGGAATTAGTCATTCTTCAATGGTGAATCTGTAACCTAGTAATCTTTTGGGAATCTCCGTTTGGACAATATGTAATTTCCTGTTAACTCTGTTGGATCCTTTGGGTGTAAATATTGACCTAAGAATGCTCTGTAGTCATACTTGCTAGTCCCTGTAGTGATTTATGTACTAGTGACGTTTCTTCAAATCAAATTGTATTAGTTACATACACATATTTAGCAGATGTTATTGCGGATTTAGCGAAATGCTTGTGTTCCTAGCTCCAACAGTGCAGTAATATCTAACAATTCACAACAATACATACAAATCTAAAGTAAAAGAATGGAGTTAAAAAATACAGTACTGGTCAAAAGTTAGGACACACCTACTCATTCTAGGGTTTTTATTTTTTACTGTTGTTTACATTGTAGAATAATAGTGAAGACATCAAAACTATAAAATAACACATGGAATCATGTAGTAACCAAAAAAGTGTTAAACAAATCAAAATATATTTTATATTTCAGTTTCTTCAAAGTAGCCACCCTTTGACTTGATGACAACCTTGCACATTCTTGAAGGAGTTCCCACATATGCTGAGCACTTGTTGGTTGCTTTTCCTTCACTCTGCAGTCCAACTCATCCCAAACCATCTCAATTGGGTTAAGGTCAGGTGATTGTGGAGGCCAGGTCATCTGATGCAGTACTCTATCACTCTCCTTCTTGGTCAAATAGCACTTACACAGCCTGGAGGTGTGTTGGGTCATCAGTGAAAAATATTTTTATTTGTTTCACACTTTTTTTAGTTACGACATGATTCCATATGTGGTATTTCAAAGTTTTGATGTCTTCACTATTATTCTAAAATGTAGAAAATAGTAAAAATAAAGCAAAAACCTTGAATGAATAGGTGTGTCCAAACTTTTGACAGGTACTGTATAGAAATATTTGGACGAACAATGTCGGAGTGGCATTGACTAATATACAGAAGAATAGAATTCAGTATATACATATGAATTGAGTAAGGCAGGATGTAAACATTATTAAAGTGACTAGTGTTCCATTATTAAAGTGACCAGTGATTCCATGTCTATGTACAGTGCCTTGCGAAAGTATTCGGCCCCCTTGAACTTTGTGACCTTTTGCCACATTTCAGGCTTCAAACATAAAGATATAAAACTGTATTTTTTTGTGAAGAATCAACAACAAGTGGGACACAATCATGAAGTGGAACAACATTTATTGGATATTTCAAACTTTTTTAACAAATCAAAAACTGAAAAATTGGGCGTGCAAAATTATTCAGCCCCTTTACTTTCAGTGCAGCAAACTCTCTCCAGAAGTTCAGTGAGGATCTCTGAATGATCCAATGTTGACCTAAATGACTAATGATGATAAATACAATCCACCTGTGTGTAATCAAGTCTCCGTATAAATGCACCTGCACTGTGATAGTCTCAGAGGTTCGTTAAAAGCGCAGAGAGCATCATGAAGAACAAGGAACACACCAGGCAGGTCCGAGATACTGTTGTGAAGAAGTTTAAAGCAGGATTTGGATACAAAAAGATTTCCCAAGCTTTAAACATCCCAAGGAGCACTGTGCAAGCGATAATATTGAAATGGAAGGAGTATCAGACCACTGCAAATCTACAAAGACCTGGCCGTCCCTATAAACTTTCAGCTCATACAAGGAGAAGACTGATCAGAGATGCAGCCAAAAGGCCCATGATCACTCTGTAAGAACTGCAGAGATCTACAGCTGAGGTGGGAGACTCAACAACAATCAGTCGTATATTGCACAAATCTGGCCTTTATGGAAGAGTGGCAAGAAGAAAGCCATTTCTTAAAGATATCCATAAAAAGTGTTGTTTAAAGTTTGCCACAAGCCACCTGGGAGACACACCAGACATGTGGAAGAAGGTGCTCTGGTCAGATGAAACCAAAATGGAACTTTTTGGCAACAATGCAAAACGTTATTGTTGGCGTAAAAGCAACACAGCTGAACACACCATCCCCACTGTCAAACATGGTGGTGGCAGCATCATGGTTTGGGCCTGCTTTTCTTCAGCAGGGACAGGGAAGATGGTTAAAATTGATGGGAAGATGGATGGAGCCAAATACAGGACCATTCTGGAAGAAAACCTGATGGAGTCTGCAAAAGACCTGAGACTGGGACGGAGATGTGTCTTCCAACAAGACAATGATCCAAAACATAAAGCAAAATCTACAATGGAATGGTTCAAAAATAAACATATCCAGGTGTTAGAATGGCCAAGTCAAAGTCCAGACCTGAATCCAATCGAGAATCTGTGGAAAGAACTGAAAACTGCTGTTCACAAATGCTCTCCATCCAACCTCACTGAGCTCGAGCTGTTTTGCAAGGAGGAATGGGAAAAAATTTCAGTCTCTCGATGTGCAAAACTGATAGAGACATACCCCAAGCGACTTACAGCTGTAATCGCAGCAAAAGGTGACGCTACAAAGTATTAAGGGGGCTGAATAATTTTGCACGCCCAATTTTTCAGTTTTTCATTTGTTAAAAAAGTTTGAAATATCCAATAAATGTCGTTCCACTTCATGATTGTGTCCCACTTGTTGTTGATTCTTCACAAAAAAATACAGTTTTATATCTTTATGTTTGAAGCCTGAAATGTGGCAAAAGGTCGCAAAGTTCAAGGGGGCCGAATACTTTCGCAAGGCACTGTATGCAGGGCAGCAGCCTCTAAGGTGCAGGGTTGAGTAAAAGAGTGGTTGCTGGCTAGTGATGGCCGTACCAGGCGGTGATACAGCCCGACAGGATGCTCTCAATTGTGCATCTGTAAAACATTGTGAGGGTCTTAGGGACCAGGCCAAATTTCTTCAGCCTCCTGAGGTTGAAGAGATGCTGTTGCGCCTTCTTCACCACACTGTCTCTGTGGCTGGACCATTTCAGATTGTTGTGATGTGTACGCTGAGGAACTTTAAGCTTTTCACCTTCTCCACTACGTTTTGTTGACGTTGAGGGAGAAGTTATTTTCCTCGCACCCCTCTGACAGGGCCCTCACCTCCTCTCTGTAGGCTGTCTCATCATTGTTGGTAATCAGGCCTACAACTGTTGTGTCGTCTGCAAACTTAATGATTGAGTTGGAGGCGTGCGTGGCCACACAGTCATGGGTGAAGAGGGAGTACAGGAGGGGGCTGAGCGCGCACCCTTGTGGGGCCCCTTTGTTGAGGATCAGCGATGTGGAGGTGCTGTTTCCTACCTTCACCACCTGGGCGCGGGATAGGGCAGTGTGCAGTGCGATGGCGATTGCATCGTCTGTGGATCTATTGGGGACATATGCAAATTGAAATGGGTCTAGGGTGTTAGGTAAGTTAGAGGTGAAATGAATCTTAACTAGCCTCTCAAAGCACTTCATGATGATAGAAGGGAGAGATAGTCATTTAGTTCAGTTACCTTTGCTTTCTTGGGTACAGGAATAATGGTGGACAGGAGGAAGACGTCGGGTTCCGCAACGTGGCTGGTTTTCCCTTTGTAATCCGTGATTGTCTGTAGACCCAGCCACATACGTCTTGTCTCTGAGCCATTGAATTGCGAGCCCACTTTGTCTCTGTACTGACGTTTTGCCTGTTTGATTGCCTTACGGAGGGAATAACTACTCTGTTTGTATTCAACCATATTCCCAGTCACCTTGCCATGGTTAAATTCAGTGGTCTGCGCTTTCAGTTTTGCGCGAATGCTGCCATCTATCCACAATTTCTGATTTGGGTAGGTTTTAATGGTCACAGTGGGAAAAACATCTGCTATACACTTCCTGATTAACTCAGTCACCGTGTCAGTGTATACATCAATGTTATTCTCAGAGGCTATCTGGAACATATCCCAGTCCGCGTGATCAAAACAATCTTGAAGCATGGATTCTGATTGGTCAGACCAGCATTGAATAGACCTTAGCACGGGTACTTACTGTTTGAGTTTCTGCCTATAGGAAGGGATGAGCAAAATGGAGTCATTAGTGTTTTAGTAGCGCGAGTGCTACAGTCAATGTGTTGATAGAACTTTGGAAGCATTTTCCTCAAATTTGCTTTGTTAAAATCCCCAGCCACAATAAATGTGGCCTCAGGATATGTGGGTTCCAGTTTGGCTGTGACTATAACCGAAGATAATTATCTTGGGAGGTAATATGGTCGGCATTTGATTCTGAGGTATTCTAGGTCGGATGAACAAAAGGACTTGAGTTTCTGTACGTTATCACAATCACACCGTGTGTAGTTAATCATGAAACATACAACCCCACCTTTCTTCTTCCCAGGGGGGTTCTTTATTCCTGTCTGCGCAATGTACTGAGAACCCAGCTGGCTGTATGGACGGGGACAGTATATCCGGAGAGAGCCATGATTCCGTGAAACAGAGCTTGTCTACTTTATTGTCCAGAGACTGAACATTAGCGAGTAATATACTCTCAGTGGCTTTTGAGTTATTCTTATCTTGTGACTCTCAGTTGACCTGTGTCAGGGAGAATGTTGGAGCTTGGAGCCTAAGATTTTCATTGTACCCTGAAATCACACCTGCAACCCTGTACATGTGACTGTTAAACACTCTGAATCTGAATCATGTTGACAGTCTACAAGATAATGCACTGTCATCTCTGCCCACTGCCTGTTTCCTTGGTCTCTCTCTTTCTCTTTCCACTCTGCCCCTTCCTTTGTCAGAAAAAAAACCAAAATATCCTTCTACCAAGGCAAAAAGATTCACAGAAATAGAAACACACACACACTGGAGCATTACCATGACACAACAGGGACCAGAGTTTGAGTGACATTGTGATGAATGACCGCAGGGAGGATTGTGGGAACATGGGCGTCAGTGTGATGTGGCAGATGGAACTGGAACAGAATAGAATACCACACAAAAGAGAAAGCACAAATGTGTTTTTCCATTTTAGTGATAGTGTCAATGTGTATTTGTGTACATTTGAAATGTATTTACACATGTGAATACAGATTGCATTTGTGTGAGCGTTAGATTCTAAATGTAAATACATTTGAATAATTGAAAAGTCTGTGTAGCCTGTGTGTGTGTGTGTGTGTGTGTGTGTGTGTGTGTGTGTGTGTGTGTGTGTGTGTGTAATTAACTGTGAAGGTGTGTGTGTGTGTGTTTATGTGTTTATAATGTGTGAATGTGATTCTGATTGTGTTAAGTAATGCTCCCTCTGTGTGATTATTACAGCCCTGATTAAACACTGATTGATCACAGTGACAGGCTACATCAGTGTCTGCCAGACTGAATGCAGCTCAATGTGACAGTTCTACAGTAGCATCCCCTCAGCTTTTTGCCAGGGTGGGCCCTATCACACACTCAACCTTAATGAGAGCCAGCCAGCATGGCCTGATGATAGCAGCCAGACTAGGGGCTCTGTATAACAGACGCTAATTAGCAATACATCTGATCCAGCCTGGCCAAGGATTACAACCACAATGGTGTATTTTCAGCACCACATTTATGCACTACACAAACTGTGGCCTCATCTGACTGGCTGGTTGTAATACATGGCCAATTGCCTATGTCTACATTGTTGTGTCTGTGTTTAACCTTGATCCCTACGAAGGGATATATCCACTCGAAGTAAGTTTATTGGGTGTCAGATAGCCTAGAGGTTAAAAGTGTTGGGCCAGCAACCGAAAGGTCGCTGGTTCGAATCCCTGAGCCTACTGAAAAATGTGTTGATGTGCCCTTGAGCAAGACACTAACCCTAGTCACTCTGGATAAGAGTGTCTGCTAAATGACTTAAATGTAAAAATGTCCCACCATCAGAGCAGAACAGAACACCATCAAGTAGGGGGGTAGGCTACATTGTTTCCTCTCACAAAAAATTGTATTTGTTTTAAAATTGTGCATTTCACTCCATTTGAAATTCCCATGCACAATATTACATCCTTAATGTGAATGGATCCATTCATCGTTAATGTGCCACTACGAAGCCACTTTACACTCCCTACAGGGCACTGCTCAGTCTGTTAAAGCGCACGGGAACCACTGCTAACACACTCTCCCTGGTCCGCCCCTCTAAAACACCCCAGAGACAGGAAAGCAACCTGTTCAGCAGAATAAACCTGGGGTGAGGCCTGGCTTTAAATGTGCATGCCCTGCTGTTTATTTAAAAGACACTGCAGTAGTGTGGATAATGTGAAGTAGTGAATTATGGTGGTCTCTGGACAGTGGTGCACTTTTCGAGAGAGAAGAGGAGCGCTTGAGTCAGTGAAGACGGAGGGACGTGAGCGAAAAAGAGAACGTGATGGAGCCCCAGTCAGTCAGTTAAGAGAGGGTGAGAGAAAAGGGGATGTCAAGGCGTGGAGAGATGGACTAGGTGGTAAAGCCAGCAGGGAGAGATGGAGAAATGGACTATGTGGTAAAGCCAGCATGGAGAGATGGAAAGATGGACTAGATTGAGAAATGGACTATGTGGTAAAGCCAGCATGGAGAGATGGAGAAATGGACTAGGTGGTAACGCCAGCATGGAGAGATGGAGAAATGGACTAGGTGGTAAAGCCAGCAGGGAGAGATGGAGAAATGGACTAGGTGGTAAAGCCAGCAGGGAGAGATGGAGAAATGGACTAGGTGGTAAAGCCAGCAGGGAGAGATGGAGAAATGGACTAGGTGGTAATGCCAGCATGGAGAGATGGAGAGATGGACTAGGTGGTAAAGCCAGCAGGGAGAGATGGAGCGATGGACTAGGTGGTAAAGCCAGCAGGGAGAGATGGAGAGATGGACTAGATTGAGAAATGGACTAGGTGGTAAGGCCAGCAGGGAGAGATGGAGAAATGGACTAGGTGGTAAAGCCAGCAGGGAGAGATGGAGAGATGGACTAGATTGAGAAATGGACTAGGTGGTAAAGCCAGCAGGGAGAGATGGAGAGATGGACTATGTGGTAAAGCCAGCAGGGAGAGATGGAGAAATGGACTAGGTGGTAAAGCCAGCAGGGAGAGATGGACTAGATTGAGAAATGGACTAGGTGGTAAAGCCAGCAGGGAGAGATGGAGAGATGGACTATGTGGTAAAGCCAGTAGGGAGAGATGGAGAAATGGACTAGGTGGTAAAGCCAGCAGGGAGAGATGGAGAGGTGGACTAGATTGAGAAATGGACTAGGTGGTAAAGCCAGCAGGGAGAGATGGAGAAATGGACTAGGTGGTAAAGCCAGCAGGGAGAGATGGAGAGATGGACTAGATTGAGAAATGGACTAGGTGTTAAAGCCAGCAGGGAGAGATGGAGAAATGGACTAGGTGGTAAAGCCAGCAGGGAGAGATGGAGAGATGGACTAGATTGAGAAATGGACTATGTGGTAAAGCCAGCAGGGAGAGATGGAGAGATGGACTATGTGGTAACGCCAGCATGGAGAGATGGAGAAATGGACTAGGTGGTAAAGCCAGCATGGAGAGATGGATGGTGGTAGAAATGGACTAGATGGAGAGATGGACTAGGTGGTAAAGCCAGCAGGGAGAGATGGAGAGAGAGAGATGGACTAGGTGGTAAAGCCAGCAGGGAGAGATGGAGAGAGAGGGATGGACTAGGTGGTAAAGCCAGCAGGGAGAGATGGAGAGATGGAGAGAGATGAGAGGGAGAGATGGAGAGATGGACTGGACTAGGTGGTAAAGCCAGCAGGGAGAGAGAGAGAGAGGGAGAGATGGACTAGGTGGTAAAGCCAGCAGCAGGTGGTAAAGCCAGCAGGGAGAGAGAGAGAGATGGACTAGGTGGTAAAGCCAGCAGGGAGAGATGGACTAGGTGGTAAAGCCAGCAGGGAGAGATGGACTAGGTGGTAAAGCCTGCAGGGAGAGAGAGAGAGATGGACTAGGTGGTAAAGCCAGCAGGGAGAGATGGACTAGGTGGTAAAGCCAGCAGAGAGAGAGAGAGAGAGAGAAATGGACTATGTGGTAAAGCCAGCAGGAAGAGGAAGAGGGAGAGAAGATGAATATGGTCCATTTCCTCAGCAGCCTGCCTGGAGACGTGCCTCATCATGGACACAGAAGGAGGGTACAGAGTGTGTGTTTCTGTACTGTATCACATAGTACATGTATGTGTGCTTTTGTATCAATTCAAATTTAAGACACTGATGCCCTTTGCAACCACGTACCTATGTGAAAGTTGATTCTCGGCCCTCACTAGCATGAAAACTAAATACAGGCACGGACTGTGTGTAGAAAATGATATAAGACTTAGACTCTCTCCAATATAACCCAACATTACAGAGTTATGTGCATCCTTTCAAGCACACCCTTCCCATTAACCTGTGGTGAGGTATTCACAATTTTCGATGAACACATATGGTTTTATATGTAAGATGGTTAAATAAAAATTATTGAATATTAGTATTTGTGCCCTGGTCCTATAAGAGCTCTTTGTCACTTCCCATGAGCAGGGTTGTGACAACAACTCAAACTCATTCTTATGTTTAATAAATGTATCATATAGTGTGTGTGTGTGGCAGGCTTACAATGATGGTAAAAAACAATATTTGAGAGTGTGCTGACCCTGGTGCTAGAGACGGTATGGAGCTGGAGGTTGAATGTTTGAAGGGATACGGTACTATTTAAAGTTTGGGGACCACTGGCCAAGACTAACCAATTCTAAATGCCACTAGCAGTTCGCTAAGTAGGATCGTCACTAACATTAGTTACCACAGCCACAAAGTCATAAACCGTGTCTGTTTCTGCAACTTCTCTTCTTATAATCAGATCAAAATAACTCTAATCTGCGCTGTACTGCAGCGCCAGCTGTGCCACCAGAGACTCTGGGTTCGCGCCCAGGCTCTGTCGTAACCGGCCGCGACCGGGAGGTCCTTGGGGCGACGCACAATTGGCCTAGCGTCGTCCGGGTTAGGGAGGGCTTGGCCGGGTAGGGATATCCTTGTCTCATCGCGCACCAGCGACTCCTGTGGCGGGTCGGGCGCAGTGCGCGCTAACCAAGGTTGCCAGGTGCACGGTGTTTCCTCCGCACATTGGTGTGGCTGGCTTCTGGGTTGGATGCGCGCTGTGTTAAGAAGCAGTGCGGCTTGGTTGGGTTGTGTATCGGAGGAGGCATGGCTTTCAACCTTCGTCTCTCCCGAGCCCGTACGGGAGTTGTAGCGATGAGACAAGATAGTAGCTACTAAACAATTGGATACCACGAAATTGGGGAGAAAAAGGGGTAAAATAAAAAAAAAATAACCCTAACCTTAACCACTGCTAACCTTAAATTAAATTAAGACCAAAAAGTACATTTTTGTTTTCATGCATTTTTACGATATAGCCCATGGATGTGGTAACTAAAGAAAACCGCAAAGTAGCCTACACAGAAAATGACCAAATTTTTCCAAACCTGCAGCTCATTGTTGGAACACACATTTATTTCTCTACATCAATCAACCAGTCTATTTTGAATTTGCGTTAAAACTGTCAACGTTTTGTCAAGGAATGTGGTACCCCTCAGTTAGATACGCGTTTCTAGTTTTATAGACATATACAGTATCTGTAGGTGCACACAGCAGGCTTGTGTAGATGGAGCGGTCGGAACGCAATTGAGAGAGTGAGACATGGTGGGTTTATTTTCTGTTGTGTCCTGCAAATGCACAAATGGGACACTGGAGTCAAAGCAAATTAACGTTGTCTTCAAGCCAACATTTTGACCAAGTAGTTTTACAGTATTTGAAAAAACATTGATCTCTGTTTTATGATGGAGTTTTGAAGACAGTTTGAGTACTCATGTCCATCCCGAGCTGTGATCAGTCACTCAGAGCACACACAAATATACAGTATGTGTTAGTGATGTGCAAACTAGCACACTCACATGCATGGATGCACACACACACAGAGACACACACTCTTGTATAAGTAATTCTGTGGGGATTCAGTCCCATTCACAATCCTATTTTCCCTAACCCTTACCCTAACCTAAACCCCATTTACTGTCATTGTGGGGAATTCTGGTCCCCACAAGTATATTTAAACACATTCATGCTTACAGCAACAGCAGCCAATTAACACCATGATTTGCCAAGGCAGGATACTATGAGCACAGCCCAATCCAGAAATCTGGCAGTGGCTTCTGATTAAATTCAGTTTTTACACAACCGCTTGTTGCAATTTCGACGAGGCTCTCTTGTTTAGATATCGGTAAGTGGACTGGAGGCAGGGCATGAAAGGGATAACAAATCCAGTTGTTTTGGGAAAGTACCTGCGTAATTGCGCACCCAACTCACCCAGGTGCTTCGCTATATATCACATTTGACATTGTCTGTGAACTTGAGTTAATTTGCGCACAAAAAAGCATACAATTATGGAAAGACCTGTGTGTTGTCCTTGTTAATGCAGACAGAGGAGAGCTCCAACTTCTTAATCATAGCCTCAATTTCGTCCCGCACATTGAATAAAGTTGCACAGAGTCCCTGTAATCCTTGATTCAGATCATTCTGGCGTAAAGTTATCATGCAAGCGGCCAGACAAGTGAAAATTGTGGTCAGTAAATAAAACTTTAAGCTCATCTCTCAATTTAAAAAAACGTGTCAATACTTTGCTCATTAATAACCAGCACACTTCTGTATATGGTCGCTGCCCATATCATTGCATAGTGCAGAAAATGCACGAGAGTTCAGGGGCCTTGCTTTAACAAAGTTAACCATTTTCACTGTAGTGTCCAAAACGTCTTTCAAGCTGTCAGGCATTCCCTTGGCAGCAAGATCCCCTCGGTCGATGCTGCAGTGTACCCAAGTGGCTTCGGGAGCAACTGCTTGCACGTGCATTACCACTCCACTATGTCTCCCTGTCATGGCTTTTGAGCCATCAAAACAGATACCAATATGAGCAGCAGCTACGTTTGGCTACGTATGGACCGTTAGTGGAATTCCAGCGAGAGAGTAACAGTTAATGTGATTGGATGTTAATTATTTGACTAGGCTACCTGTATTTGACATTGTGTTGTTATTTCGCTGAACACTAGATGGTTTAATGTTATTTTTTGCAGTGAAATGAGGCTACTTAGGTGAGAAAAAAACCTCACCCAAATGTAAAGCCCCATTGAAAAATATAAATGGACTGCGCGTACCCCAGTTTGGGAATACCTGGTCTAGACTATTACCTTCCCTAAAAATAGACAGGTTCCACACTGAAAACATGCAAAAACATTAGTTTGATAAAGACAAAGAGCATATTTTCATCAGAATCTTTAAACCTAGGCCTACTCACCAAACAGATGCCCCGGCCATAACTCATCCCTATGCAGTGTTCAATGTAGAATTGTTGATCATTTTAGAAAATTCCAAGGAACTGGCATAATAAACTAAATAGAAGTATATCGAAAAGAAGACCGATTTTGGTTCGTAACCATGAAAAATGTCTCTTTCAACTTGCTAAATTGAGCCCCGTTTCAAATGATCACTTTGAGAATAACTGTTCAGACGCGAGATGTGAATCACTTCACACTATTCTGTTCTATTTTATGATGTTATATTACATCATGTTTTTACTATAAAATAGTTGTCTAGACTGTGATAAGGGCTCTGGAAATAAGAGCTTCTTGTCGGCTAAATTAACAAAAGAAGGCTATGCCATTACACAGCCATAGGCTTCTACAAGAAGTGCCACACAGCTGAGGTTACTACCTTTTTGAAGATTAGGTCCCAATATATAATATAACCAGTTGATATTACAGGTTCAAATAAATTCATCTTAAATTGCACTTGTTTTTTAATATATGAGTCAATTTAGCAATTAGGATTCGTTATCTGTAACGGTTATGATACATTTGGCATTGTTGCTCACTGTTGGCATATATGTAAATGCAATTTTCTTTCTTCTCAGTGATGCCCTTGTTCTAAAAATGGCTTCTTTTTTGATCAGTAATCCCTTACTCAGGGCTGCATCTGTTTCCCACGTAAGCAGGTTAGTCCATTTTTCCTTTTGCAGCCTCTATGACCTAGGGTGCTAGTACTACCTCACAGCTTTGGTTGATGATCCTCACTCTTCCTACATAGACACCATACATAGACACCAGACGACACCATTCTGTATTAGAGGTCGACCGATTCTGATTTTTCAACGCCGATACCGATTATTAGAGGACCAAAAAAGCTGATACCGATTAATCGATTTTTATTTATTTATTTGTAATAATGACAATTACAACAATACTGAATGAACACTTATTTTAACTTAATATAATATATCAATAAAATCAATTTAGCCTCAAGTAAATATTGAAACATGTTCAATTTGGTTTAAATAATGCAAAAACAAAGTGTTGGTGAAGAAAGTAAAAGTGCAATATGTGCTATGTAAGAAAGCTAACGTTTCAGTTCCTTGCTCAGAACATGATGACATATGAAAGCTGGTGGTTCCTTTTAACATGAATCTTCAATATTCCCAGGTAAGAAGTTTTTAGTTATTATAGGAATTATAGGACTATTTCCCTCTATACCATTTGTTATTCATTAACCTTTGACTATTGGATGTTCTTATAGGCACTCTAGTATTGCCAGTGTAACAGTATAGCTTCCGTCCCTCTCCTCGCTCATCCCTGGGCTCGAACCAGCAACACAACGACAACAGCCACGAAGCAGCGTTACCCATGCAGAGCAAGGGGAACAACTACTAGAAGGCTCAGAGCGAGTGGCGTTTGAAACGCTGTTAGCGCGCGCTAACTAGCTAGCCATTTCACTTCGGTTACACCAGCCTCATCTCGGGAGTTGATACGCGTGAAGTCATAAACAGCGCAATGCTTGACGCACAATGAAGAGCTGCTGGCAAAATGCACGAAAGTGCTGTTTGAATTCATGTTTACGCGCCTGCTTCTGCCTACCAGATACTTAGATACTTGTATGCTTGTATGCTCAGTCAGATTATATGCAACGCAGGACACGCTAGATAATATCTAGTAATATCATCAACCATATGTAGTTTAACTAGTGATTATGATTGATTGTTTTTTATATGATAAGTTTAATGCTAGCTATCAATTTACCTTGGCTTACTGCATTCGCTTAACAGGCAGTCTCCTTGTGGAGTGCAATGAGAGAGAGGCAGGTCGTTATTGCGTTGGACTCGTTAACTGTAAGGTTGCAAGATTGGTTCCCCCGAGCTGAAGATGGTAATAATCTGTCGTTCTGCCCCTGAACAAGGCAGTTAACCCACAGTTCCTAGGCCGTCATTGAAAATAAGAATGTGTTCTTAACTGACTTGCCTAGTTAAATAAAGGTATAAAAAAAAATTATCTGCAAATCGGCGCCCATAAATACCGATTTCCGATTGTTATGAAAACTTGAATACATCTGGCCCTTCTTTGGACACTGTGTTAACAAACCTCCGGGCCTCCCGGGTGGCGCAGTGGTCTAGGGCACTGCATAGCAGCGCTAGCTGTGCCCCCAGAGACTCTGGGTTCGCACCCAGGCTCTGTCGCAGCCGGCCGCGACCGGGAGGTCCGTGGGGCGATGCACAATTGGCCTAGCGTCGTCCGGGCTAGAGAGGGTTTGGCCGGTAGTGATATCCTTGCCTCATCACGCACCAGCGACTCCTGTGGCGGGCCAGGCGCAGTGCCAGGTGCACGGTGTTTCCTCCGACACATTGGTGCGGCTGGCTTCCGGGTTGGAGTTGTGCTGTGTTAAGAAGTGCGGCTTGGTTGGGTTGTGTTTCGGAGGGCTTCGTCTCTCCCGAGCCCGTACGGGAGTTGTAGTGGTGAGACAAGATAGTAACTACTAACAATTGGATACCACGAAATTGGGGAGAAAAGGGGGTAAAATAAAACATTTAAATAAAAAAAAACTCCAAACGAGCTTCGAGCTAGTAAAACTAAATGCATGCTCTTCAACCGATCGCTGCCCGCACCCGCCCACCCGACTAGCATCACTACTCTGGACGGTTCTGACTTAGAATATGTGGACAACTACAAATACCTAGGTGTCTGGTTAGACTGTAAACTCTCCTTCAAGACTCATATTAAGCATCTCCAATCCAAAATTAAATCTAGAATCAGATTCCTATTTTGCAACAAAGCCTCATTCACTCTCGATCTCTGTTCCTCCCTACCTCTCTCTCCCTCCCCTGGGGTTTGTATCCAGACAGAGCCCCCCAGACATCTTACTGACTCAATACCAGCTCAAAGCCTGTCGTCATTGGGACACCTGGACTAAACAACACAACACCAGGAAATCCATCCATAAAATTGTGCTGTAAGGGAACTGCTACTGGTGTTTCAGTCTGGAGAAAAATTGTTTGAGTGGCGGTGGCACGGCATTGAATTGGTAGTGTGAGTGTGGGATGTCTACTGCCTACTCTGATCAATTCACTGATGTTTCTTAGAGGTCCTCTCTTGTAAAGACCACTCTGGTGAGGTACTCAAGCCTTTATTCTGCTTCCAATAGGGTTTCTGACAAATGTGATGTTAATTACCTTCTAGTTACTTTCTTACTGTCATACTCCACAGTCTGTGTACCTAAGAGACATCAGAGAGACAGACTTTATGAATCCTTTAGTATGTATGGTATCCCACCTTGGCAGATAGTATGCTGCATAAGTTATTCAAATGATCAGTATTACAACTGCACTTTGCCGTCAGAAATCAATACATGAATGCAACTAGGGTTGCTAAGGCAACAGCCTTAAGTTTACATGTATGCACGCCATACAGGCAAAAATATTCAAAAAGATTAACACACACACACACACACACACACACACACACACACACACACACACACACACACACACACACACACACACACACACACACACACACACACACACACACATACACACATACATACATACATACATACATACATACACCCCCCCCCCCCAGGTCCAGGTTGTTGTCCTCAGTACTGTAGTTCTTCTGTTTAGCATTCACACTCATCCTTGGTCTGTGAGTTGTGGCATCGTTTCCCCTCCCATCCATTATTCAAGGCTGTGTGGCTGTGAGATCCATGGACCTGGATCCAAACAAGTCCCAAAATACCCACAGGCAGTACCGTTGGGCTAGCGGCCATGTCTAGGTTAGCCTACTGGAAACACTGGTGTTTCTGGTCATGCTACAGATGCTAATGCTAGCGGTGCTGCAGTAGCCAGAGTTAAGTGCTCTGACCTAATTATTATTATTTGTATATATATTTTTTCTTTAACCTTTATTTAACTAGGAAAGTCAGTTAAAAACACCTTATTTACAATGACGGCCTAATGCTATCCTTAGCTTTCCTGTTGGTGCTGTGGGCGTGTGTGCCTGTCTGCTGTTAGTGTTTAGTGATGGTGTTAACAGTGGTGACAATGTTAGCTCTGACTGGGATGTCTGGGTTGCTGTCGTAGGATGTGTTGGGTCGATGTGGATGTACCAGCTGTATGAGAGGCCAGGCAGACAGCAGTGCAGCGCATGCTGTGTCTGGACGTGTGTTAACGCTACAGCAGGCTGGCAGGAAGCCCCTGACACCCAAAGCGGTGCCGTCTCACGCCTGGCTGACTGCATGATAAGAGAGAGAATAGTGGAGGAGAGGGCGAATGAGAACGATGGAGAGTGAGTGTGTTTGCGGGGTTTGTGTGTGTGAGCGAGAGAGATAAAGATAGTGTGTGAGTGTCTGGGCTCTCAGCTGGCGATGCAAGTCTGTGTTAGAATATTCACATTACATCCCTTCTTATGTAACATTGAAACACTAGCAGAGGGACAGCATGTGACACACACACACACACACACACACACACACACACACACACACACACACACACACACACACACACACACACACACACACACACACACACACACACACAAATATTTTAAATTAATAGAATGTATTATTATGTTTTCATCAGAAACACACACTTTTCCACACAGTCAACAATCCAACACTCCCTTGTGTGTGTTGTCCTCCTCTGTTTCAGGGGTCATTAGCTTAGCTGCAGCAGGGCTCATCAGGTATAATGAGGTGCTAATTTACACTAATGTCCTGTCAAACCAAGCGAGAGTTTTCCCGTGAGAATATACCATCAAAGAAATGGAGAGAGAGGTGGAGAGTGTGAGAGAAAGAGAGGTAGAGCGGTAGAGAGAGAGTATTTGTCTTTGCTCAGGTTATTAGTGCAGAGCGCGTGCCCTCACCGTGTGTTTGAGGGTAAATTGACATGTGTGTTTCTGTATGTGTTTCTCTCTATGAGCAAACAACAGCAGGGGCAGGAACTCAAATGATATGATAGTTCGTTCTTGTCTGTCCCTGCTGCTGTTTATTACTACCATACATATTTCATCCTCTAGTCTAAATGAACTTGCCACTCACAGGTTTAGTTTAATTTCCTTGCTCTAACTGTACAAACACTTCCCCGCACTGCGTTTATGTATCCCAGTTATCCACAGTTTTCAGTAACTATGCTGTGTATACTACGTTATGTGCTACATTGTTGGTAGCAAATATCTTTCACTGTGTTGTGCCTTTAACGGTGAAACAAGCAGACTTCCAAAACATGTATTACTTGCAGATCTATGTAGCAAACCATCTAATGAATTTCAGATTTCATAGCCTGCAGTCACTGATAAGATGTAACAATCCAATCCATAGTGTTTTTCCTTTTCATACATTATTCAGCCCTGCCTATCTGTCTCCTCAGAAGACCACAGTTCTACAGGGAGTCTCTGCTGTCTGGTTTACAAAGGTTCATAGAAATGGGTTCTATGTTTAGTGTGTGTGTTTAAGTGTTTGTGTGTGTTAGGTGTATCTGCGTACGTGTTTGTGTGCACCACCAGTTAAAGTGCTCTCTGACATTCAGAGTGGTGGTTGTTTGACATGCTGGCTCAGCTTCAAGACTGTCCTTCTGTCATTACCACGGTCAGCAGTGTATGACTCCTAGTTACTCCCTGTGAGGATTCATTTTAGTTTTGTATTATTTCCCCTTCAACTTGACCTTTTTGTTTGGACTGTTTTTGTACCTCCACCTCTCTTTTCTTTACCCCTGTGCCACCTTCTCATTTGTTATCACTCCTTTTGTTCCCCTTCTCTCTCTAGGGATGCACCGGAATGACATTTTTGGCCGATACCGATATCCAATATTTTCCTTGCAAATAAAAAAAAATGTTACCATTAACCGATATTTAAAATCTTTGCAGCCTTTTAAACATTCTAGTACAGTTAAATAGTTAACACACACACACATGGACGTAGCAGGGTAAGTCACTGCATCTTAGTGCAAGAGGTGTCACTACAGTCCCTGGTTCGAATCCAGGATGTATCACATCCGTCCGTGATTGGGAGTTCCATAGGGCGGCGCACAATTGGCCAAGCGTCGTCCAGGTTTGGCCGTCTTTTGTTAATAAGAATTTGTTCTTAACTGACTTTCCTAGTTAAATAAAGGTCACACACACCATACACACAATGACCAAAAAGTTATTTTGTTGGCATTTACGCATGTCCCCATTACCAGTAAAACATCATCAAAACCTATTTCTTTCACTTACTTGCTGTGCTGTTTCATTGTTAATTTGTTCAGTCTCAACCAGGATTTCATCATTCATGTTAAGTTTCTGATCTGTCTGTCCGATGCCTCGCTTCCTCGGTGCACACTGTCACTGTGTCTGTTTCCATCTTGTCCAGCTGTGTATGTAACATTTCACGTAAACCCTGTTCCTTGTCTGCATCGAAGTAGCGGTCCTTGTACCTATCATCGAGTTTGATGGCAACACAGTAGAGGCTCAGAGAATGCCACTGAATTGCTTGTTCACAGCCTCGAGGACTTTTAAGTTTTAACCCCCCGGTCTGTCGGCAGTTTTGTTGAGCAGGCGTTTCAATGCCATGACAGAGGGTATCACGTCTGCTGCAGACGCTGTTGATGAGCTTATTTCTCCAGTTAGTTGTTCGAATGGCGCTAGGAGTGTGTTCATGTTTCAAACATGTTCTCTAATGCTATTGAAATGGCTGCAGCGGTATGAGAACCAGCACATTCAGCATGCAATACGACTTTCCTCAGTACGGAATCCTTGTCGACCCACTGTGCTGTCAGACTCAGCATGCTAATGGGGCTGACATCGCTGGTCCAAATGTCAGTCAGGAAGCTAATAGCAGTGAAATCATAGATGTACGTTTCAACAATACTGTGTAACTCTGGTAGGGCAACTTCTGAAAAATTGTGTGTACCGGGGCTCGACCAGTCGGGGAAAGCCAACATCCACAACAGAGAAGGGTTGATTGTCAAGGGCAATTAATTCCTTTATCTTGGCGTTAATGGATTTTGCCTTTGAATTGTCTCGCTGAAATGTTCTTACTCTTTCAAATGACTGCTGGACTTGTTTGGTTGTTGGAAGTGTGCACTTAGTATTTTAATGCTTTTGTTCTGTGTAGCGCTGTATTTTTCGTGGCGTCATTACGTTATCTACCTACGTTATATAGGTATGTACGTCATCTACCTACGTTATATAGGTATGTACGTCATCTACCTACGTTATATAGGTATGTACGTCATCTACCTACGTTATATAGGTATGTACGTCATCTACCTACGTTATATAGGTATGTACGTCATCTACCTACGTTATATAGGTATGTACGTCATCTACCTACGTTATATAGGTATGTACGTCATCTACCTACGTTATATAGGTATGTACGTCATCTACCTACGTTATATAGGTATGTACGTCATCTACCTACGTTATATAGGTATGTACGTCATCTACCTACGTTATATAGGTATGCACGTCAGCTTTAACATCGGTTTTGCACATCGGCGTTAAATTAGACACCGTGCCGATGTTGGCATTTTGAGCTAATATCGTCCGATTACGATATGTTCACGGATATATTGTGCCCCTCTCTCTCTCCCATACCCCTTCTCTCTCCTATATCCCTCTCTCTCATGTACCCCTTCTCTCTCTCTTTCTCTCTCATGTACCCCTTCTCTCTCTCTTTCTCTCTCCTGTACCCCTTCTCTCTCTCTTTCTCTCTCTCCTGTACCCCTTCTCTCTCCTATATCCCTCTCTCTCCTGTACCCCTTCTCTCTCTCTTTCTCTCTCCTGTACCCCTTCTCTCTGCTATATCCCTCTCTCTCCTGTACCCCTTCTCTCTGCTTTATCCCTCTCTCTCATGTACCCCTTCTCTTTCTCTCTCCTGTACCCCTTCTCTCTCTCTCTCTCTCTCTCTCTCTCTCTCCTCTCTCCTGTACCCCTTCTCTCTCTCTTTCTCTCTCCTGTACCCCTTCTCTCTCTCTTTCTCACTCCTGTACCCCGTCCCTCACTCTCTCCAGTACACCTTCCTTCCCTCTCTCCCCTGTACCCCTTCTCTCTCTCTCCCCCCTGTACCCTTGTCTCTCTCTCCCGTACCCCTTTCTCTCTCTCTCTCTCTCTCTCTCTCTCTCTCTCTCTCTCTCTCTCAATTCAATTGACTTTATTGACATGGCAAGTTCATTGTTACTCACATTGTCAAAGTATACATATCGAAAAATAAAATACAAATATATATTTATATATAAAATATATATATTTATATATAAATAAATGGTGGGGCCAACAGCAATAATAATAATAGTAGTAGTGGACATGGGATTACCATTAACAACAACTACAAAAAACAATATTAATGAGAACAACAATACATTAAAGCTATGGTAGTAGACCAGTGTCAACATGACTGAGAAGACACATGACCTGGTATGAAAGACAGAACAAAACAAGTGGGGAAATATTATCGACATGACATTGCACTTTTCACTGGCTGTCCCTCAGGTTGTGGCAGGAGGACACATATTTGGCTGCCAAAACTGCACATTTAGTCTTTTCACCCAATAAATATTCAATTTTTTCTTCAACTTTTATAGTTTCAAATTCTTTGTATTGAATTATAATTTTGGGAAAGAAATATTCTCTTAGGTCTGAGTATTTGTCACAGTGTAATAGGAAATGCAGCTCTCCCCTGGAGCAGAGTGAGCACGGCCTGTCCTCTCTGGGCAGCCAGGTTTGTCTGTGACGACCGGTCTCTATAGCCAGACTGTGCTCACTGAGTCTATACCTAGTCAATGTTTTCCTCAGTTTTCTATCAGTCACAGTGGTCAGATAGTCCGCCACCATGTACTGTCTGTTTAGAGCCAAATAGCATTGAAGTTTACTTTGATTGCTTGTGGTGTCTTTCCAATAGGTGATATATTTTTTATTTTTGTTTTGTGATGATTTGGTTGGGCCAGATGTTCTGAGTGCTGTCCTGAGGCTCTATGGGGTTGGTTTGGGTTGGTGAACTGAGCCTCAGAACCAGCTGGCTGAGTGGACTCTGCTCTGGTTTCATCTCTTGACATTGTAGAGCTGTGTGATGGAATGTTTTGGGGTCACTGGTTTTTAGATGGTTTTTAAATTTGATGGCTCTTTTTTATATTCGAATGAGGAGGGGGGGTTATTGGCCCAATTCTGCTCTACATGCTTGGCCCATTTGGTAAATTCATTATTAGAGATTGGACCCCATACTTCACTGCCATATAGAGCAATTGGTTCTATAACTGATTGAAAACGTTTGAGCCAGATTCTAATTGGAATTTCGATTTTAATGTTCCTTTTAATGGGAAAGAACGCTCTTCTTGCTTTGTCTCTCAGCTCATTCACAGCCATGTGAAAGCTACTTGTGTTGCTGATATTTAGTCCTAGATATGTGTAGATTTTGGCTTGTTCTAATAGAACTGTGTCCAAATAGAATTTATATTTCTCATCCTGATTTCCGGACCTTTTTTGGAATATCATTATATTTGTTTTTTTTAGGTTAACGGTCAGAGCCCAGGTCTGACAGAACCTGTGAAGACGATCTAGGTGCTGCTCTAACCCCTCTTTAGTGGGAGACAGCAGCACCAGGTCATCTGCGTACAGCAGACACTTGATTTCAGTATTGCGTAGGATGATACCAGGTGCTGCCGATTCTTCCAATGTTTTTGCCAATTCATTAATGTAGATGTTAAATAGTGTTGGTCTTATTGGGCAGCCCTGTTTCACTCCCCGTCCCTGAGCGAAGAAGTCTGTTTGCTTGTTGACAATTTTAACCACACATTTGTTTTTAGTGTACATTGATTTAATAACATCATGTTTTCACTCCAATACCACTTTCTATTAGTTTATTAAAAATACCTTTGTGCCAAATTGAATCAAATGTTTTCTTGAAATTTACAAAACAGGAGTAAATTTTGCCTTTACTTGTTTATCAATTAGAGTGTGGAGGGTGTAAATGTGGTCTGTTGTACGATTAATTTTTAGAAAGCCAATCTGGCTTCTGCTCAGGACGTTGTGTTCGTCAAGGAAATGATGTAGTCTGCTATTTATAATACTGCAGAGAATTTTCCCCAAGTTGCTGTTAACGCAAATTCCTCTGTAATTATTTGGGTCAAATTTGTCTCATTTTTATAGATTGGTGTGATCAATCCCTGTTTCCAAATATCGGGGAAAATACCTGCAGTGAGGAATAATGTTGAAGAGTTTGAGTATAGCCAATTTGAATTTGTGGTCTGTATATTTAAAATACCATCAGCACCACAGGCCTTTTTGGGTGGGAGAGTGCATTGTTTTTCCAATAATTCTTCTTCTGTAATTGGGGTATCCACAGGATTCTGATAGTCATTGACTGCTGATTCAAGGATTTGTAATTTTTCTTGTATATCTTTTTGTTCTGGGCTCTTTGTTATATTGCTGTAGAGGTTTGCAAAGTGATTTCTCCACATATCCCCATTTTGGATAGCCAATTCCTCATGATGAGGTTTGTTTAATTTATTCTAATTCTCCCAGAAGTGGTTTGATTCTATGGATTCCTCAATTCCATCCAGCTGATTTCTAATGTGCTGTTCCTTTTTTGTTCTTAGGGTGTGTTTGTATTGCTTCAGTGTTTCCCCATATTGAAGGCGTATATTTTTGTTGTCTGGTTCTCTGTGTTTTTGATTAGATATATTTCTCAATAACTTTCTTAGATTTTTTGCAATCATTATCAAACCATTTTTCATTATCTGTTATTTCTGGTTTGCTCTATGCTTCTTTAGATTAGCCAAGGAGCAAATGAATAGCTAATTTGTCAAATATAAAGATTATGTTCCAAACGACGAAAGTTACACCTTCATTGCTGAAGGAGAAGGTTAAGGCTAAAATGTTGTTCAGGAGAGATTGTATTTTTTGGGTACTAATTGCTTTTTCTAGATGTCTGTAATATTTGCACTCCATCTATAGGGCTGTTTTGTACCATGTAATTTATTGGGCTGTGATGCTTCATGGTTGGGTTCTGCTCTTCTCAGATACACTGTGATTTTACTGTGGTCTGAGAGAGGTGTTAGTGGGCTGACTGTGAAGGCTCTGAGAGACTCTGGGTTTAGGTCGGTGAGGAAGTAGCCTACAGTGCTGCTGCCAAGGGATGAGCTGTAGGTGTAGGTCTCTCTCTCTCTCTCCCCCGTACCCCTTCTCTCTCTCTCCCGTGCCCCTTCTCTCTCACTCTCTTTCTCTCGCTCACTCTCTCCCGTACCCCTTCTCTCTCTCCCTCTCTCTCTCTCTCTCTCTCCCGTACCCCTTCTCTCTCTCTCTCTCTCTCTCTCTCTCTCAATTCAATTCAAGGGCATTATTGGCATGGGAAACATGTGTTAACATTGCCAAAGCAAGTGAGGTAGATAATATATAAAGTTAATATATAAAGTGAAATAAACAATAAAAATGAACAGTAAACATTACACATACAGAAGTTTCAAAACAATAAAGACATTACAAATGTCATATTATATATATATACAGTGTTTTAACAATGTACAAATGGTAAAGGACACAAGATAAAATAAATAAGCATAAATATGGGTTGTATTTACAATGGTGTGTGTTCTTCACTGGTTGCCCTTTTCTCGTGGCAAAAGGTCACAAATCTTGCTGCTGTGATGGCACACTGTGGAATTTCACCTAGTAGATATGGGAGTTTTTCAAAATTGGATTTGTTTTCGAATTCTTTGTGGATCTGTGTAATCTGAGGGAAATATGTCTCTCTAATATGGTCATACAATGGGCAGGAGGTTAGGAAGTGCAGCTCAGTTTCCACCTCATTTTGTGGGCAGTGAGCACATAACCTGTCTTCTCTTGAGAGCCATGTCTGCCTACGGCGGCCTTTCTCAATAGCAAGGCTATGCTCACTGAGTCTGTACATAGTCAAAGCTTTCCTTAATTTTGGGTCAGTCACAGTGGTCAGGTATTCTGCCGCTGTGTACTCTCTGTGTAGGGCCAAATAGCATTCTAGTTTGCTCTGTTTTTTTGTTAATTCTTTCCAATGTGTCAAGTAATTATCTTTTTGTTTTCTCATGATTTGGTTGGGTCTAATTGTGCTGCTGTCCTGGGGCTCTGTAGGGTGTGTTTGTGAACAGAGCCCCAGTACCAGCTTGCTTAGGGGACTCTTCTCCAGGTTCATCTCTCTGTAGGTGATGGCTTTGTTATGGAATGTTTGGGAATCGCTTCCTTTTAGGTGGTTGTAGAATTTAACGGCTCTTTTCTGGATTTTGATAATTAGTGGGTATCGGCCTAATTCTGCTCTGCATGCATTATTTGGTGTTCTACGTTGTACACGGAGGATATTTTTGCTCAATTTGGTGTTTGTCCCATTTTGTGAGGTCTTGGTTGGTGAGCGGACCCCAAACCTCACAACCATAAAGGGCAATGGCCTTTATGACTGATTCAAGTATTTTTAGCCAAATCCTAATTGGTATGTTGAAATTTATGTTCCTTTTGATGGCATAGAATGCCCTTCTTGCCTTGTCTCTCAGATCGTTCACAGCTTTGTGGAAGTTACCTGTGGCGCTGATGTTTAGGCCAAGGTATGTATAGTTTTTTGTGTGCTCTAGGGCAACAGTGTCTAGATGGAATTTGTATTTGTGGTCCTGGTGACTGGACTTTTTTTGGAACACCATTATTTTGGTCTTACTGAGATTTACTGTCAGGGCCCAGGTCTGACAGAATCTGTGCATAAGATCTAGGTGCTGCTGTAGGCCCTCCTTGGTTGGTGACAGAAGCACCAGATCATCAGCAAACAGCAGACATTTGACTTCGGATTCTAGTAGGGTGAGGCCGGGTGCTGCAGACTTTTCTAGTGCCCGCGCCAATTCGTTGATATATATGTTGAAGAGGGTGGGGCTTAAGCTGCATCCCTGTCTAACCCCACGACCCTGTGTGAAGAAATGTGTGTGTTTTTTGCCCATTTTAACCACACACTTGTTGTTTGTGTACATGGATTTTATAATGTCGTATGTTTTACCCCAAACACCACTTTTCATCTCTCTCTCTCTCTCTCTCTCTCTCTCTCTCTCTCTCTCTCTCTCTCTCTCCCGTGTCCCATCTCTCTCTCTCCCGTGCCCATTCTCTCTCTCTCTCTCTCTCTCTCTCTCTCTCTCTCTCTTTCTCTCCTGCACCCCTTCTCTCTCCTGCACCCCTTCTCTCTCCTGCTGATCATTTTACTTCTCTACCGTTCGTGTGAAACAGTATCATATATTTTCAGAATTTTCTCCATATTGTGTAACTTTCCCTGTATTCCACTAGCCCACTTTAGCAGCCATAAGTCTTACGCTGACTCTGTGAGGATATGTAGGCTTTAGGTCAGAGGTCAAAAGTCACCATGTAGAGAGAAACAGCCAGATCCATCTATCCCTGCCTCAGGCCTGAGAACATCATGGCTGTGGAGGGTGAGCTGTAATGGCTACCCCACTGCCAGCAGTTTCTCCTCCCACACTACAGAGTATAATGGATACATCCCCAGCTCTCAGACAGCGGCTCAGTTATGGGGACCCGTTTAATACTCTTAATGTAATCAGATTCATTCAATTACAAAGCCCCAAACACTTCACTGTGTGCATTAATATAGATGAAGGTTTGCAAACACAGCACTGCGGCCAGCTGTGGTGAAATGACTCATTTTCAGTTCTGTTTTAGCAAAGAAGAATAAATGTTTGTGAATGTTCTCTTGGCTTTATTTGAATGTTTGCTGTTTTCATCAGTCTGTTTTGAAAGCTCCGTTCTTATTTAAATGTGTATTCATTCCTCTATTTTGGCTGTCAAGTGTGTGTGTGTATATGTCTGTGTCTAGCTGTGTTTGGAGACATGCTGGGTTATTGTTCAGTGATGCCTGGTTACTCTGTTCTGTCCAACAGTAAAGTAAATCTAGCAAGTCATCTCTTTCCCCCCTTCTATCTGTCTCGCTTTCTTGTAAAACATCTTTAGTGAGATAAAAATAAAGAACGACAGAGAGACCATAAGAGAGACAAATTATCATTTAAGTGATTGCACTATCGCCAAGGTTTCTGTTTTCATGGCAGCAGGTTTCTGCTCCCCCTGTCTTTTGGGGGTCAAAGGTTATGGTAACACTTTCACACACACACAGAGAGGAGACAGTCATTATGGCTGGTACAGTAGCATGCCTCTGACACAGAGAGAGAGGAGACAGTCAATATGGCTGGTACAGTAGCATGTCTCTGACACAGAGAGAGAGGAGACAGTCAATATGACTGGTACAGTAGCATGTCTCTGACACAGAGAGAGAGAGAGAGAGGAGACAGTAATTATGGCTGGTACAGTAGCATGTCTCTGACACAGAGAGAGAGGAGACAGTCAATATGGCTGGTACAGTAGCATGTCTCTGACACAGAGAGAGAGGAGACAGTCAATATGGCTGGTACAGTAGCATGTCTCTGACACAGAGAGAGAGAGAGAGAGAGAGAGGAGACAGTCATTATGGCTGGTACAGTAGCATGTCCCTGACACAGAGAGAGAGGAGACAGTCAATATGGCTGGTACAGTAGCATGTCTCTGACACAGAGAGAGAGACAGGAGACAGTCATTATGGCTGGTACAGTAGCATGTCCCTGACACAGAGAGAGAGGAGACAGTCATTATGGCTGGTACAGTAGCATGTCTCTGACACAGAGAGAGAGAGAGAGAGGAGACAGTCATTATGGCTGGTACAGTAGCATGTCTCTGACACAGAGAGAGAGAGGAGACAGTCATTATGTCTGGTACAGTAGCATGTCTCTGACACAGAGAGAGAGGAGACAGTCATTATGGCTGGTACAGTAGCATGTCTCTGACACAGAGAGAGAGAGAGAGGAGACAGTCATTATGGCTGGTACAGTAGCATGTCTCTGACACAGAGAGAGAGGAGACAGTCATTATGGCTGGTACAGTAGCATGTATCTGACACAGAGAGAGAGAGGAGACAGTCATTATGGCTGGTACAGTAGCATGTCTCTGACACAGAGAGAGAGAGAGAGAGAGAGGAGACAGTCGTTATGGCTGGTACAGTAGCATGTCTCTGACACAGTGAGAGAGGAGACAGTCATTATGGCTGGTACAGTAGCATGTCTCTGACACAGAGAGAGAGAGAGAGAGAGAGAGAGAGGAGACAGTCATTATGGCTGGTACAGTAGCATGTCTCTGACACAGAGAGAGAGGAGACAGTCATTATGGCTGGTACAGTAGCATGTCTCTGACACAGAGAGAGAGGAGACCGTCATTATGGCTGGTACAGTAGCATGTCTCTGACAGAGTGAAAGAGGAGACAGTCATTATGGCTGGTACAGTAGCATGTCTCTGACACAGAGAGAGAGAGGAGACAGTCATTATGTCTGGTACAGTAGCATGTCTCTGACACAGAGAGAGAGGAGACAGTCATTATGGCTGGTACAGTAGCATGTCTCTGACACAGAGAGAGAGAGAGAGGAGACAGTCATTATGGCTGGTACAGTAGCATGTCTCTGACACAGAGAGAGAGGAGACAGTCATTATGGCTGGTACAGTAGCATGTCTCTGACACAGAGAGAGAGAGAGGAGACAGTCATTATGGCTGGTACAGTAGCATGTCTCTGACACAGAGAGAGAGAGAGAGAGGAGACAGTCATTATGGCTGGTACAGCAGCATGTCTCTGACACAGTGAGAGAGGAGACAGTCATTATGGCTGGTACAGTAGCATGTCTCTGACACAGAGAGAGAGGAGACAGTCATTATGGCTGGTACAGTAGCATGTCTCTGACACAGAGAGAGAGGAGACCGTCATTATGGCTGGTACAGTAGCATGTCTCTGACAGAGAGAAAGAGGAGACAGTCATTATGGCTGGTACAGTAGCATGTCTCTGACACAGAGAGAGAGGAGACAGTAATTATGGCTGGTACAGTAGCATGTCTCTGACATATAGAGAGAGGAGACAGTCATTATGGCTGGTACAGTAGCATGTCTCTGACACAGAGAAAGAGGAGACAGTCATTATGGCTGGTACAGTAGCATGTCTCTGGCACAGAGAAAGAGGAGACAGTCATTATGGCTGGTACAGTAGCATGTCTCTGGCACAGAGAGAGAGGAGACAGTCATTATGGCTGGTACAGTAGCATGTCTCTGACACAGAGAGAGAGAGGAGACAGTCATTATGGCTGGTACAGTAGCATGTCTCTGACACAGAGAGAGAGAGAGAGAGGAGACAGTCATTATGGCTGGTACAGTAGCATGTCTCTGGCACAGAGAGAGAGGAGACAGTCATTATGGCTGGTACAGTAGCATGTCTCTGGCACAGAAAGAGAGGAGACAGTCATTATGGCTGGTACAGTAGCATGTCTCTGGCACAGAGAAAGAGGAGACCATCATTATGGCTGGTACAGTAGCATGTCTCTGGCACAGAGAGAGAGGAGACAGTCATTATGGCTGGTACAGTAGCATGTCTCTGGCACAGAGAAAGAGGAGACAGTCATTATGGCTGGTACAGTAGCATGTCTCTGACACAGAGAGAGAGGAGACAGTCATTATGGCTGGTACAGTAGCATGTCTCTGACACAGAGAGAGAGGAGACAGTCATTATGGCTGGTACAGTAGCATGTCTCTGACACAGAGAAAGAGGAGACAGTCATTATGGTTGGTACAGTAGCATGTCTCTGGCACAGAGAAAGAGGAGACAGTCATTATGGCTGGTACAGTAGCATATCTCTGGCACAGAGAGAGAGGAGACAGTCATTATGGCTGGTACAGTAGCATGTCTCTGACACAGAGAGAGAGAGAGAGAGGAGACAGTCATTATGGCTGGTACAGTAGCATGTCTCTGACAGAGAAAGAGGAGACAGTCATTATGGCTGGTACAGTAGCATGTCTCTGGCACTGAGAAAGAGGAGACAGTCATTATGGCTGGTACAGTAGCATGTCTCTGGCACAGAGAGAGAGGAGACAGTCATTATGGCTGGTACAGTAGCATGTCTCTGGCACTGGCACTGAGCGATAGATAAAGAGAGGGTGAGAGAAACACACAGAGAGATACAAGAGATACAAGAGAGTAGGGCTCTGAAGGTCATGGATTTTTGGATGACAGTTATTGGTCAGCCAAATGACCACGGTCGCTGTTATTATCGTTTGAATAGAAAGTAATGGTTTTGACGGTTATTTAATTTTCATGACGGTCTTCATCCATAATCGTTGGTTACACGGTTAAGACGGCGAGAGAGAGGAGAAGTGTCCCCTAAGCAAGCTGGTCCTGGGGCTCTGTTCACAAACACAAACACACCCCGCAGAGCCCCAGGACAGCAACACAATTAGACCCAACCTATTTGGCCCTACACAGAGAGTACACAGTGGCAGAATAGCTGACCACTGTGACTGACCCAAAATGAAGGACATGTTTGACGATGTACAGACTCAGTGAGCATAGCCTTGCTATTGAGAAAGGCTGCCGTAGGGAGACCTGGCTTTCAAGAGAAGACAGGCTATGTGCACACTGCCCACAAAATGAGGTGGAAACTGAGCTGCACTTCCTAACTTCCTGCCAAATGTATGACCATATTTGAGATATATTTTCCTCAGATTACACAGATCCACAAAGTATTCGAAAACAAATCCAATTTTGATAAACTCCTATATCTATTGGGTGAAATACCACAGTGAGCCATCACAGCAGCTAGATTTGTGACCTGTTGCCACGAGAAAAGGCCAACCAGTGAAGAACAAACACCATTGTAAATACAACCTATATTTATGTTTATTTATTTTCCATTTTGTACTTTAAATATTTGCACATCATTACAGCACTGTATATATACATAATAGGACATTTGAAATGTCTTTATTATTTTGGAACTTTTGTAAGTTCAATGTTTATTGTTAATTTTGTATTGTTTATTTCACTTCAATTGTTTATTTCATTTCAAGTGTTTATAATCTATTTCACATGCTATGGCAATGTAATGTTATGTTTCCCATGACAATAAAGCCCCTTAAATTGAAAAAAAGAGAGAGAGAGAGAGAGACAGTCCTGAGAGGGAGAGAGAGAGAGTCCTGAGAGAGAGAGAAGGAAAGAGATGGAGAAAGGGACAGTCCTGAGAGAGAGAGAGAGAGAGAGAGAGAGAGAGAGAGAGAGAGAGAGAGAGAGAGAGAGAGAGAGAGAGAGAGAGAGAGAGAGAGAGAGAGAGAGAGAGAGAGAGAGAGAGAGAGAGAGAGAGAGAGAGAGAGAGAGAGAGAGAGAGAGAGGAGAGAGAGAGAGAGAGAGAGAGAGAGAGAGAGAGAGAGAGAGAGAGAGAGAGAGAGAGAGAGAGAGAGAGAGAGAGAGAGAGAGAGAGAGAGAGAGAGAGAGAGAGAGAGAGAGAGAGAGAGAGAGAGAGAGAGAGAGAGAGAGAGAGAGAGAGAGAGAGAGAGAGAGATGGAGAAAGAATAGAAAGAAACAGAGCGAGACAATCAAAGTAAACAGTGATGAGGGGAGAGGGAAGCAGAGTGTAGTGTCCTAGTGTGATCAGATGCTCTATGAGTGAACAGTGATGAGGGGAGAGGGAAGCAGAGTGTAGTATCCTAGTGTGATCAGATGCTCTATGAGTGAACAGTGATGAGGGGAGAGGGAAGCAGAGTGTAGTGTCCTAGTGTGATCAGATGCTCTATGAGTGAACAGTGATGAGGGGGGAGGGAAGCAGAGTGTAGTGTCCTAGTGTGATCAGATGCTCTATGAGTGAACAGTGATGAGGGGAGAGGGAAGCAGAGTGTCGTGTCCTAGTGTGATCAGATGCTCTATGAGTGAACAGTGATGAGGGGAGGGAAGCAGAGAAGCAGAGTGTAGTGTCCTAGTGTGATCAGATGCTCTATGAGTGAACAGTGATGAGGGGAGGGAAGCAGAGTGTAGTGTCCTAGTGTGATCAGAGTGTGAACAGTGTCCTAGTGTGATCAGATGCTCTATGAGTGAACAGTGATGAGGGGAGAGGGAAGCAGAGTGTAGTGTCCTAGTGTGATCAGATGCTCTATGAGTGAACAGTGATGAGGGGAGAGGGAAGCAGAGTGTCGTGTCCTAGTGTGATCAGATGCTCTATGAGTGAACAGTGATGAGGGGAGAGGGAAGCAGAGTGTAGTGTCCTAGTGTGATCAGATGCTCTATG